>NW_011889151.1:291145-295267 GCF_000151845.1 Pteropus vampyrus
AGTTTAAAGCACAGATGTGGCTGCACATACGTGACTTGAAATTCTGCAACCTTCAGAGAGAATTTGGCTGCTTCCTGGACAGCTTAGAACATTTTCTCCATCCTGTACCACTGGGTGAAACGGGGCAAGACAATTGAAATGCAACTTCTCTAGAGACGCACAAGAAGAGCTAGACAGTGTCAAGAAAGACAATAGACAGCGACTACTTTGGACCTTGACAGAATTTCTGCTGCAACAGTAATCCCCCAAACACCCCCTAACATAAAGAGCAAACCAATAAATTTTTTTTTTGCTTTTAAAAAAAGAAAAATGTTTGCTTAGCTACGGTTTTAAATGAGGTACTTAGGAAACAAGTGTCAGCCTTCTTTCAGCTGGAAAGACCCATGAAGGAGACACTTGCCACGATGTTCACGTCCCAGGAGACACATTTCTTGGTAGCCATCAATGCCTTCACAAATCACAGGAAACCTGAGACGTGACCTTGGCTTCAGAGCCGTATTGTTTGCTATTTTCACGGATTTGTTATTACATCAATTATTTTGAACCCAAGTTTTTTAGAACATGAAAAAGATACTGGCAAAGAAAAATAGTCACCTTGAAAGAAACCAATTAAAATTGGCCTCTTTCATACATTTTGAGATTGGAAAACTCAAGGCAGAATCAGAGGAAATGAAGAGATGTATGACCCAAAGTCAGGAAATCAAAGCCTTTAGCGTCCCATGTGAACTTGTGCAAACCACTGAACCTTCCTAAATTTTCCTCCCACACGACGGAGGTCATTGTACCTCCACTCCCATCCCCAGACCCGACTGCATTAGGTAATGCCTGTAACTAGGCTATTTCCCCCGGGGAATGGGTATGAGCAAAAAATTGTGCTGTTGTAAATATTCCAACAACAGTAAGAAACTAACGGTCTTTTTAGTAATTTTTAAAAAACTCGTAAACCTCATGTTTCGACCCAGCCAAGTTGTGAGAAATGCAGCTGATCTTCCTAAGACTTACGGAGTACCAAATGAAAACGTCAGGCTCTTTGGCTGCATTTTACTAGAAGGAAAGTAAAACGCAAAAATATGCATGCCCGGTTTCTCTGAGTCATAGCTTTGAGCTTTCGACAGTGAACATTTATTTGTTCAAAAAAAAAAAGCATTTATTCATCACCTACTAAGTGCCAGGCAGAGGGCAGGACTAGGCTGAGGCAGAGCAAGGCAATGAGCTGCAGTAACTTCTCTAGACACACTCACAATTGTGACAGGGTCAGGGAGACACGGGTAGGAACAAATCACCTCAGCGAGCATGACCGGCACTCCCTAAAGAGATATTATGGCAAGGTGAATGCATCCCACCAATATTTCTAGCTCCCTTTCTAGGTGGGAACAAGTTGCTTCGGTCAATAAATGTTAGAGAAAATGGCACGTGCAGAAGCATTTCCCTGCCAGGGTGAGACTCTTTCGAGTTTTTGTCTGATATTTTGGCGACTGTGGAAGTATGAGCTGAAATTAAGGGCAATACGGAGCCAACATCTGAGGTCAGCCACCAGGAGAGCCTCCGACATCCACAGCAAACTCTGCAAGATCAGGAAATACGTCATCATTGTTTTAGACCTGTAAGAGTCAGGGAGTGTTCGTTACCCGGCTCCTCTGACTGATTCAGATATCTACTAAGTGCTTTGAGGGTAGAGAGGGAGCTTGATGAAATGAAAGCTTCATAGTGGAGGTGACATCTGAGCTAAATGAAAGGGCCTGGGGAACAGTAAGCACTCTGGTGTACGTTTACACACACAGGGTGAGGAATTTTAATTTCTAATGGGATTCAGGCTCAAGAGCTCTGGACGTCATGCTAAAGAGAGGGGTGTGGACTGTTTCCCAAAGAGGACCAGCGTGCTCACGCAGGGGACTTTGGGTGGTCCTCCAACAGAGAGGAGTAACATCTCATCATATAGTGAAAAACATTAGTCTCGTAAGATTTTTCTTTTAAAACTTCTAATGCCATCGAGGAGAACGTCTCAGGGTGACGTCCCTCACCTCACTCGGAACAACGGCCCAAGCCCTTGCCGCGGGCTGCAAGGCTGTGACAGCGGGAGCTCGTTCGGTGTTCCGCCCTCGGGCACTCTCCTGGAGCCGCACTAGGCTCCTTGCCCTTCCTTGGACCCCAGGGCCTTTGCACTGTCCATTCTCTCTGCCCGGAATGCTCTTCCCAGGATACCTTGTGGCTCACTCTCCCATTTGCTTTAAGTATTGTTTCAAGTTTCCTTTTACCAGTGATGCCCTCCCTGACACCAGCTGCAAAAAATTACAGACCTTTCTCTGATTTATTTTTCTCGATAGTGCTTAACACCAATTAATACGCTATATAATTTTTAAACTTAGTTTGTTTACTATATGTCTATCCCCTCCAGAAGCAAGGTTCATCCATGGCAGGGATGTTTGACATTTTGATTTTGTTTACTACTTAATTTCCGGATCTTAAAATGAATAGCAGATATTCAAAAACTATTTGCTGAATGAAAGAATGAATAAACACCTATCTGAAATGTGTTCATCTCCATTTTTATCAAACAGAAGACTTGCGTCAGGCTTAGAAGTGTTGGAAGGCATCAATGGCGACTTAAAATGGAAAACTATATGTTAAAAATACTGTCATAAAATCTGAAACTAGGACTTTCATGCAAATATAAAACGAACAGATGTCAAAGATTGTATTTCACTAATTAATGAGTGAACAAGTAAGATGTTATAACCAGTTCAAAGGAGAATTCAAATTACGTACACACGAAGAGGCAGATAAGGAGTGCTGAGGTGAATTTACAAATAGATGCAAAACTGGTCCATAGCGACAGGGCAACCATCAAATTCATTCCATCAGACAAAATTCATTCGCCTTGCTATTGACAAGAATTATGTGTACTACACAAATTTTGCATATATAAATTTTCTACAACTTACGGTGCTGGAAATTGCTCAAAGACAATGAAAAGCTCAGATAACACCGAAGGGTGCAAACAACAAGACACCCAGTAAATGTTTTTGCCCATTTTAAAGTCTTTCACAATTTTTTCTGACATTTAAATATTTTTGTCGTATTTAATTTTACAGAGAATATCTTATTTATAGAAAAATGGCACTGGTTTCCTATTTATATTAATAATATAGTTTCCTTTAAAGATAAACTATTTCCGTATTTTTAGAAGACAATAAATATAAAGAAAAATATTAAGAATCTTAAGTGCTCCTCAAATTTTAATCTCTAAATCACCTGAGAATCTTGTTTCAATGCAGAGTCTGTCTCAGGAGGTCTGGGATGGAGCCTAAGATTCTGTGTTTCTAATAAGCTCATGTGTGATGCCTCTGCGGATGGTGGTCCACGGACCACGCTTTAAATAGCAAGGCTGGTGTTGGCATGGGGATAAGGCAAAAAGTCACATTTTGACCACTGTTTGGGAAATTTCTCTAGGCTGTTGAATTGGGTGTCTTGAAAGGTTTAAACAGAGGAATGACAGGATCAAATTTGCCCATTGGGGTAATTATTCCACCTGCAGAGGGAGAACTGCAGAGGAAGATGACTGACAGAAGTCATTTTCATCCTCTAAAAACAGGAAGAACGGGAACCCGAGCCCTAACGGAGGTACTACCTCGGCAACAGTTTATTTTGTTTTGTTCTTTCTTCTTCCTCTTGCTGAAGAACGTAATCATTTCTTCATAACCTGCCTGCATCGTGAACACCGCATTTCTGTCGGATAAGCTTCTTCTGTAACATTTAGTAGCAATAGGTCTTCACACCCTGAATTGGAGGTGCAAGGAACCATCTTCTCTGCTTGTGTCAACAGACCCTTGAAAGTGCAAAAGGCGATGACTCGATCCTTGGCAAATCTGAACATAATAGCATTCTTTTCAGTTAAAAAAAAAATATATGAGCATTTAAGAGTTTAATGGCTTCCTTGAGTGATTTCTCTTCCTCTTATCTAAATATGGTACCCTAAGAAACCATCTTGTATAGAATTCTGGAATACGGTGCACATCCCTTCTCTTCAGTAGTTCAGAAAAGCCCTACAGATGACTGGAAGACACACACCAGTCAGGCCAACCCACTGCAAATAAGTTTCTACTGGGCCACTAATCCAAAGTG
>NW_011889151.1:295317-297254 GCF_000151845.1 Pteropus vampyrus
TTATTTTGTTTTGTTCTTTCTTCTTCCTCTTGCTGAAGAACGTAATCATTTCTTCATAACCTGCCTGCATCGTGAACACCGCATTTCTGTCGGATAAGCTTCTTCTGTAACATTTAGTAGCAATAGGTCTTCACACCCTGAATTGGAGGTGCAAGGAACCATCTTCTCTGCTTGTGTCAACAGACCCTTGAAAGTGCAAAAGGCGATGACTCGATCCTTGGCAAATCTGAACATAATAGCATTCTTTTCAGTTAAAAAAAAAATATATGAGCATTTAAGAGTTTAATGGCTTCCTTGAGTGATTTCTCTTCCTCTTATCTAAATATGGTACCCTAAGAAACCATCTTGTATAGAATTCTGGAATACGGTGCACATCCCTTCTCTTCAGTAGTTCAGAAAAGCCCTACAGATGACTGGAAGACACACACCAGTCAGGCCAACCCACTGCAAATAAGTTTCTACTGGGCCACTAATCCAAAGTGCGGGATGCCCCTGACATATTAGGTATTGGGGTAAAAGTAGGGTGCCCGGCTAAAGAAAATACATATTATTTAAAAGATTTATTGAGATAGAATTTCGATACCAGAAAATTCACCCACTTTAAGTATACAGTTTAACTTTCGTAAAAGTACAACGTCATACAATCACCTCGATTCACATTTAGCACGCTCCGTCACCTTACCCAGCCTCCTCACACTTAGTTTTAGTTACTCCCTACCCCATTCTCAACCTCAGGCTATAGTTGGGACTTTTCTAGAAATTTCATATAAATTGAATCATATAATATGTAGTCTTTTGTGTCAGCTTCTCTCATTTTGTGTAACGCTGTTGAGTTTCATCCATGTTGTGTATTTGAGTAGTTCATTTCTCGTCATTGCTGAATAGTATTCCATGGTATGACTACATCACATTTTGCTCGTCCATTTATTAGCTGATGGATGAATTTTGGGGCTGATGGATGAATTTTTGTGAATACTGCTGCCATGAGTATACTCATGTACACAAGTCTTTGTGTGGACATAGATAGTTTCACTTCTCTTGAGTAGAAAACTAGAAATAGGATTGCTGGGTTGTATGGTAAATTTACGTGTAAGATTTTTTAACTGCCAGACTGTTTCCCAAAGTGACTGTACTATTTGATATTATTACCAGAAATGTATGAGGGGTCCAGTTTCTCTACTTTCTCTTCAACATTGGTATTGCCATCAGTTTTTTGATGATAGACTTTCCAGTGGGTATATATTGGTATCTAATTGTGCTTTTTTAATTTACTATCTAATTGTGCTTTTTTAATTTACCTTTCTCTAATGATTAATGAGGCTGCTTCTTTTTTCGACCATTTATGTATCTTCTTTGGTGAAGTATCTATCTAAATATTTTGCCCACTCATTTAGTGGATGTTGTGTCTTATTGTTGAGATGTAAGAGTTCTTTGTGTGTTCCAGAGATAGGTCTCTTACTAAAGATATATGATTTGCGAATCTTTTCTTCCAGTCTGTGGCTTGTCTTTTCATCTGCTAGCAATGTCATTCAAAGAGCAGAAGTTCTCCATTCTGATAAAGTTGGCATTATTAATTTTTTTTCTTTATAGATCATACTTTTGATGTCTTACCTAAGAGACTTTTACTTAATCCAACGTCGCAAAGATTATGGAGATCCAATTTTTCCGATACCATTTTTGAAAAGACTATCTTTCCATCTTTTAAACCCTTTCCAAAAACCAGTTGACCACACATGTGTGAGTTTATTTCTGAACTCTGCTGTCGCCATTGACCTACATGTCTATCTTTATGCAACTACTACATGTATTTGATTACTGTAGCTTTATAACAAGTTTTGAAATCAAGTCGTGTAAATCACCAACTTTGTTTTCCCTTTTTAAAATTGTGTGGGCAATTTTTAGGTCTTTTGCATTTCCAGAGAAGTTTTAGGAAGACC
>NW_011889151.1:298329-317539 GCF_000151845.1 Pteropus vampyrus
AAACTGTTCTCCTAGGGAACACCATTCAGGCCCCAGGGAATCACCCGTCCACTCCTCTTGCTCTTTGGTCCTTGAAATGGACAAACTGCATCTAAAGGCTATGAAGGTTTGTAGGTTGGGCCAAGGCCAAGGTCAACGGTGAACACTGCTTCAAAGTGCCGGAAATTTTTGAGTGACAGTAGCGCGAAGGTAAAAGACCAATTAATTAACTTGCCAAGACCTTCCTTTCACAAAGCACGAAAGACACAGACTCTGGAAAAAACTTAATATTGGTTCACAGGAGTGCCAGATGACTAATTCGTGCTCCAGAGTGTGGTTCTGGAGGTATTTGTAAATTAGCGGGGCAGTCACATGGTGACAGACAAACATTCTGCAATGCTAAACAACTCACACTACTCTTAAGTTTGCGTATTTGTAAATATACATGACATGTGTAAAACATGACAGCAATTCTTTACGTTGGCAACTAAAAGACATCTAATGCTCGAAATATAAATAGATGTAGTTTTATAAAAGATTTAATAGGATTTAAATACTCAAATTAAAAACTCAGCTCTACTTAAATCATTTTGATTTAAAAGCTTGATATTTATTAATTATAATCTATAATTTCCCTCTAAATTTTAAAAGGTAACTTTGACTATTTTAGGAGAAAAATAACTATCAGAAGAGCATATAAAAATAATTATAAAATTTCACATTAAATTTAATTGACTTTTAAAATAAAAATATATTTAAACTTTGTTACCTTTAAATAATTACGATGTATTTTATCCTCTATATCATTATCAAGTGAGCGTAAATAATGTAAAAATCTTTATTATAGCATAGCGATTGAGCTGAAATAAGGCAAGAAAAATAAAATGGATGTAATAATTATATAATAATTTATTAGTATTTAGGCGTCTGTTATTTTTTCAAACATTGTCCGGTCATGAAAAGATCACTCAAGCATGCACCATGATACTTATGTTGTCATCTTTCATATTTTGCCAACTATAAGTCAAGTAAAAACCACATAGCCTTACACGTACTTTTGAACCAGGCCGCTGTTTCGCACGGTAGACGGCCACAATGTGTGTGTTTACCAGCTCGTTGGCTCCGCTGAGGAGGTTTGGGCTGCGGTTCCGTCGCACTCTGCTTTGGGCCGGTGCCGTCCGGCCCGGGCCTGCCCGAGCAGTCCCACTCAACGCGGCGGGCAGAGTGGCGGGGGCACCATGGGTTCGCGCCCCTGAAGGGCGTGGAGAGGAAGGGACCGGGGCTCTGGCCGCAGTCTGTTGTCCGGAAGGCTGGCTAAGCCAGGGCGAGCGTCCGGCGCGGAGGAGGCCACCGAGGGGCAGGGACAGGAGCAGCTGGGACCTGAGATGCTCGAGGCCGGCCTCGTCCGGCGCCTGGATCCTCCCCGGGAGCCGGGTGGGGGGCGATGCGCGCGTGGCTCGCGGGCGCCGAGGACCGCGAGGTCCAGCACCCGAGGGAATCCCGGCTGAGCACGCGACGAGAAGGACAGATGGAAGGCGGGGGGAGGCACGTCGCATAGGGGCGCAGCTGCGTCAGAGGGCAGACTGCGGAGAGAGACGGGTCCCGGGGGACGGACGCTCGTCTCCACGGCTGACTGCGAGGCGGTGGACCGGCTCCCCGTTCCCCCACCATGGCCAAGCTCTCAGCGACGCCCTCCGCTGTCTGCTCCGCGGCCGACATCTGCCCACACCCCCTCCTCCGGTGGGGGCCCTTCACCCCAGCAGGAAGCTCACCCAGCCCCGCCCGGCCCTCCCACCTCTTAGCTTCAGCTCCCGGTCCCCACCCTTCCCACTAACCCACTGAACTCGGGGTGACCCCGGAGGGTTTATACTGCTCCCCATGTTTTTTCACGCCCACATGCTGCTCTGCTCCCTTCCTTGTCATCTCCTGTCTGCTCCTGGCGGACTCTGGTACACCTTCAAGACTCAGCACCCACTGCCATTCCCGAGTGGGACCAGGGCCTTCCCTGGGCACCTGTCACGCAGAATGAATTTCTATGTCCGTGGCCAACCTTTGGCATGGAACAGGTCACTCGTTAAAGGGCCCGTCCCGAGCAAACTGGGAGCGTTTGAGGTTCAAGAACTCTCCCATCTTTTCTTCCCAACACGGTGACATAGCGTCTGGCACACGATCGACACTCGATAAATGTCTATTGCCTGAAATGAACATGGCCTCACTTGAACTCCGCAGCCCTGAGCAGAAACGGACATTCCCTTATTAATGTAGGTGAAAACAAAGGCTTCGAGAAGCTAAGTTCCCTGACCAAAGATCTCACCATAAGTAAAGTCTTCTGGCTCGTAAGCCACACATAGGACTTTCTATTGAATTGCGAGTGTTAAAGTAAATGGCACATTTTTATTTATTTATTTTTTAATTGAAGGAGGTTTCTATAGCTGTGAATTGTGTTTGAAGATCGAAGGAACAAGTAGTTCTCACCTTTGAAGCTATGGAGCAATAGTTACACACTTGGGAATAGTCCGTGGCCAGTGGGGATTGTTTTTGAGCCTTTCCTTCGCACAAAGTTAAGTTGGCATCATTAGCTGGGAAATAATTACATAGTACAGAGCACTCAACCCACAAGAGTCTGTTTTGTTTTTTCTTGTTTGTTTGTTTGTTTTTGATCTACCCTTTACAGGAAGCTGGTTTTCACCCAGTAATTGCTGCAAAATATTTATCCAGGTAAGAGAAACATTCCTCAGCCAATGAGAGGCCTCTCCACCATGTGACTTCTCCTAACTCATTGTCCTTCACTGTGCCAGCCCCGTGATTACCTTCGGTGCGGAGGCATCCTGCTTCCGCTTGCTCAGACGCTCAGACTGACATTTTCTCTGACTTTCCAGAACTGGGACGTCGCGATCAGACAGGTAAAGAGGAGGCCGGACTCTTTAACCTCGAAACCCGCACCTCCCAGCGTGCCGGGGCTCGGCTACACTGAACAGCCTTCCCTGAAGGCGAGATGCACACCTCGACTGCGGGGAGGGATCTCTCGGCCCTCGAGGGAGATGGCTCCGAAGGAGGAGGTGGCGCCAATCAGGGCACGATGAATGATGCCCTAGGTCTCACGCACGCACAGGCCCTGCTCACCGCCTGGCTCCTCCTAAAATCCAGCTGTGAACACTGACGGGGAGGCCTGCACGGTGATGGGCACCAGCCTCTCTGAGAAGCTGATCTTCTATCCTTTGGCACAACCTGATGAGGAGGAAATGGGTTAGGCATTCTGGAGGGCCAGCCTCTCCTAGCGGCGTGACCTGGAGCAAGTTACTCTGTTTATCAAGCTTGCTTCACTACTTCTGGTGTGTACTCTGCCTTTCACATTTAAGGATCATAGTATTTACCTCACAGCTACTGTGACAATTAAACAATGCAGGGTGTGTCGAGTCAGTCCTCGTCCCTCTGTCTCCCTCTGTCCCTCGAAGCTATAGATGGGATCATAGAGCCCTGCTCAGAGAACGACAGGTTTTTTCCTTGAGCAAAACTACTCGCTGGCCAGAGATATCATTAGCCACAGGGACCAGGGTGTCCCTTTAGGACAGGTGCTGTTTGCTGTGACGGGAATAATTAACTCTGGAAATGCTGACCAGGTCGTGGTTAAGGCCCTTCTAAATTATGGTGCCACCAAGGGGCCGCGAAGACCAGCAATCACAGAAAGGGGCACTGCACACTCCAGGCGGGAGGTGGACGTGGCCCCGCGTGTGGGCACCGGGGCTGTGACCGGCAGAAAAAGCACAGAGAGGGACCTCTCGTGATTAAATACATAGGCCTCTGGCCTGGGGTTACCAGAGCTTCGATTTTTAAAGAGAAGCAAGAAATAAAGATATTTATTTGAGAGTCCTCAGTTTTTAAAAGTTCAATCAAATTTAAATAGATAATAATGTTTTGCAAGTCAGAGACAGTCCCCAGTTTGCAATCTCTATACGAAATAAAAATGCAAATGGCACAATACATTATCCTGAAGCTGGAGACCAATATAAATTCTGTGGTATTTGTGTCATTTACCGTGACCCGTAATTCCCAAATATAAATCAGATCGTTATTGTCACAAATAGCTGACATTTAATGAGCTCTTCCTGTGTGCCTGCGCTACCTCACCTAACCCTCACCGTCTTATGGGGCAGGGGTTGTGATAACCATTTTACAGAAGAAGAAGCTGTGGCTTAGCGATAACTTTCCCAAGACCATCTCTTTATTCAGAGGTGGAGCTGAGATCGGCGAATGTATACCTCGCATCCGAGATTTCTCAGCGCCGCCCCAAGTCTAATGCTTAAACGAACTCGAAGAGTTAAGGCAGACGGGCCCGGGGAGAATCTTAACAAGTTATTGCCACCATGCCTCCTTGGTCAGCGTGTCTGCTTGGCATAGGTTCTTAGCAGACATCGGAAGCAGAATGTTTTCTGCCAAGGGCCTTGGCTGGAGGCGTAATTTACTCTGCAAACTCACCAGGAAGAGTGGCTCCCAAATATACTCGACCAATAAACAGAAAGAAGCCTACACTTAAGAAAACTGGGGCCAATATTTGTTATGGCTTTGCAGTCCTACGGACTAACAGGATGTGGGCACAGAGGCGGTCATCAGCCCTGGAGCGTGACGCATCTCCCACGCCCCGGCCTGCCCACCCCCGGTGTGTCTGCTTCAGACACTCAGGTGAGGATGGAGAGTGGAAGGTGTGATGCCGTCAGTAAAATAAAACAGCAGTTACCATTGCTCACTCATTAAATTTGCAAAATTTGAAGTCTGACTATGCCGAATGCTGTCGAAGAGGCAGGGGAAATGGAAATTCTCACACATGGCGTAAAAGCGCTAACCAATTCAAACGATGGAGAACATTCGGTAATATCGAAAATGCGCACAGCCTGCATCCCAATTACATATTTCTGGTGTCTCCTCCTAGAAGGTCCCCTGTGTGCACAGGGAGCTACAGAAAGGAAGGTTCTCTGTAACATTTTACCTCATAGGCAAAAGTAAGGGAATGAATAGATTTTGTAGTATAGTCACGTTCTGGAACACTCTAGTCCATTTCTGGGGTCAGTTACCTCGTGAAAGACAAATGTGACTCGTGATTTGAAAAAGGACGAATATCTAGCCAGGACACACAATGTTGCCAGCCAAACATTTTCTAGCCCTACGACACAGTCAGAGGAAGTCAATTTTCCTGACAAGTCGACATACAACAAAATCCGACATGGCACAATAGGCTTTGGAATCAGACAGACGCGGATCTAGATTTCAGGATCGTTATTTACCAGTTTTGAATCGTTTGGCAGAGTAACCTACCTGTGTCTGTCTATAAAGCGCGTAAAAGAAAACCTTTCTCAGGGGGTCTATTGTGAAGACTGAACAAACGTGTGAGTAATTTCCTTATTCTGTCTTTGGGCACAACGGACAACGCATAAACATCGCCGTCGTCCATCAACTCTAAGTCGCACAGTTTCCTCATTTCAAAATCGGGGCCCGCTTAATCCCATTAATATCTAAATATTACAACTGGCTGTATTTCGTTGTTGTTGTTGTTATTTCTCACAGAAAACAACATAAAGGTAACATAAGCAACTGGGTCTTAGATTCTGTTAAGTATAGCAGCTCCTCATCTTTCTCTTTCAAAGAGTAGCTATGTGTAAATCAAGACAAATCAGAAACATTATCAAGCCAGTTCGTACCTAATCTATATGGCCAGCCTTAAGAAAAGCGCTAATAAGAACTTATTTCATTCTAATTAGTCAGTCCAGCCTCCTTAGGGAAAAAACAGCGTTCCCTCCTTGCCCTAGACAGGGTGCATCCCTAAAACTGATCATCCTATCGTCAGCATGCTTGCTTTATGGTTCGGTTCTCCCGCGGGGCTGCTGGGAGGAGAGACAGCACCTCCAAAAAAAGGTATGAAGTGCACAGAAACAGCTACAGACAAGCCCCAAGTCCATCTTCTTAATAACGCTCTGCCGAGCGTTTCCGGGAAAGAAAGGGAAATTTGCACAACTTTGAAACAAAAACAATGTTACAGGGAAATAATAAGAATACATAACGTGCTTTGTTTGTCAAAGATTTTTCAGCTATTTTATTTAATGGGATCATTACGACGACATCGTGAATTAAGGGAACAAATACTATTATATTATCCTCATTTTACAGATCAGACAAAGGAGAACTGGAAATCAGTGCTTTGTTGGGATCGCCGAGTAGAGCTGGTAGAAATACGGGTAGAACTCAGATGTTCAAGCTCTTGAGCTAACATTCTTTCCGCTCTGAGAGCAAACCAGAAGAAACCACATACAGAGATTGAGTCCTGTGGTCCGTCACGATGAGCGTGCTGCCAATTTATTACACTTCTTGCTCTTCTGATCACACTCACAACCTAAATCTTAAGCCACAGCAGATGAATTACCCTTCTTTTTCTTTCGATCTTATGAAACCATGCCATCGTTTCTTTAAAAACATTTGACAATTTGCCGTGACTTCAAAAGCCAATGTATTCACTGCTGTCATAACCCAGGCTGGCAATTTGCCTGCGTGTTCTGGCATATTCTGATGAAATTACTGCTCAACTTACTGTGTACTTTCTTACAGCCCTGAGTGAATTCCCCTACCCCATTAATCTGTAGTTTTATCAATCCAAGATGTCAAATTGACATCTTATTTTCTATCTTGCCTATTCGCTAGCAACATAATCTGTGAAACAATACATCAAAACGGAAATTGCTCCTAGAAGATGCAGTCATAAACATGTGTGCGGTTTATCACGTGGTAGATTTTTCTTTTTAATACAGTCCAGATAGGATTAGGATATATACGTAATCAAGAAGGCATCTGTGTTTTTATTTTTCAAACCAGGAAAAGTGAAATACCAGATTTCGATCTTCAACAAATTTGTTGTTCTGGCCCATTGCTGGTCAGTCATCCAGTATTTTCACGTGCAGGAATGGCACAAGATTAACTTGTCTTCTGTGGAAGCTCCAGCCAAAACGTTAGGTTAATAATAATTACCGCCTTTCACTGAATGCCTACTACGTGCCAGGCATCTACGTGCCAGGCATCACGCACTAACTCGAGGAGATTATTGATAAACTGGCTTTACAGGCGATGAAGTTGAAGGTTAGAGACGTTAAGTAACTTGCCTTGGGTAGCCCTGCTCCACAGTGGAAGCCAGGGTTGGAACTCAGAGCCGAAGCCATTAACCCCTCTCATAGAAGAGTTTAAGTGGCCTGGAGTTTTGTCTTTAGAATGGAATTTGAGGATTGTTTAGATCCGGAATTTCCACTGAATGTGGAATAGCTCTGAAATAATCTTATTAATTAATATTAGCATATTTTGGTTTTTACATATTCAGCCAACTGATACCATTTTCCTTTATTCTTCTTGCTTCTGGGGATAAAACGGTAATAGCAGATACGGTACCTGCCGTCGTGGAGTTTAAGGCCCAGTGGGGATATCGACACTAATCAAATAATCACACAAATACACGTATAGCTACACTTCGACATCCGATACCACATTGAATCCTGTGCGGGGGGATCTGAATGGGTCTCAGAGATTTCGGAGTAGGAAATACGGAGGTTTATAACCCACGAAGCACAACATTTTGTTCGTTGTTCCCAAAGCTGAAGAAACAACAGTCACAAAGACAATTAAGATTTTTAATGGAGTCTTGAATCAAATCTTATGCGTCCTCTACTGACGTGGACCCGTAGTATTCGCTTAGAGCAAAGGACATTGTCTCCAGCTCTTGCAGCCAAACCTAAGTATGTTTGAACTAATGCATCCTATGGTGACTTGGACAGAGAGGACGGGGCAGGAATGGTCAAGGATGATTAGGAGCACATAGCGTGGGTAACTAAGAACCGAGTACTTTCCTTCACCAGCAGTGGTAGAGTTGAACAGCGGTGAGAGTTTGGGGGACACTTGGATCATAAAAATATTCCATTTTAGACATAGAGATTTCAGCAACGGTAAAATATCCAAGTGGAAACACCTTGCAGACTGGGAGGAAGATGATAAGGACAAAATATAAGACCGGATCTAAGATGGACTTGATATGCTTCAGTAATAATGACTCTTTAGATTACCTAATAATCATCAACATGGCACATGGTGCTTACCGCGTGTCTGCACACACGTTAACCGTTGAGGTCATAGAACGAGCTGCGAGGTGGGCGTTACGATCATGTCCACTTTACAGATAAGAAATCTGGGACACGGAGAGTTGAAGGGACATGGCCAAGGTAATAGGTGAGCACCAAGGTGAGCCAGGTCTAAACGCAGAGGCATTGTCCCGGAAGGCCACATTCCTAACCTCGCCGAGGCTTCCCTGCATAGCATTACAGACTGTCGCACTGGGACGTCCTCCCCCAGCACCCCTGTGGAGGAAGCGTGCTGTGCTTCCTCTCACGGATGGGGACACGAAGATCCGTCCGGGTCACAGAGTTCCAGCACTCAGACCCACGTCTCCTGGATCCAGATCCAGTATTCTTCGCACGCGACCGCGGTGGCCCCTGACGGTACATACGCTTCTCTCTAGGTAGCACAGAGAGAGAAGAGGGGGAGGGGAGGGCAAAGAACGAACGTCAGAAAAACAAAACCAGAAAAAAAGCCTAGAGAGCCAAAACCAGATATTTCCCTTCCTAGGAGTAATTTCATCAAATTACGATGGACCGACTTCTGTGAGCAAAGCCCTAGATTTGGTGCTGAAGGAAAGTTAGGCCAAGGGCAGAGGCGGTGGGAAACACTTTGTAAAAGGCCTGGCTCTCGTCCTTGATGAGCTCATAATCTTCCGGGGGAGCAAGTCAGACCTTGAACAGAGATAAAGAACTTTCCAAGACAACGTACGGAAGAGCGGGAGGATTTCAGAGGAGGCAAAAGTTACGGTTCCAATTGTCAGAAAAACGCTTCCTGGGGGAAGAAGAGGCCCGAGTACGCCACCGATTAGCATTCTGTGTTCTTGCTGTTCTTTTCATTTTTAAGTACATCTGTCATTTATCTTGATCCTTCTGGAACAAGGTGGGAGAAAACCAATCAAATCCTTTTCTCTCTCTTACCTCTCACTGCCTCCAAAATGAGAAATAATGATGACATCTCTGCCCACAACACCGAGATGCTTCATGCGAGTGGCCTGTTCCAGCCCTAGTAGCTGTCCTTCCCATGCCACGGGATAGATTTTATTTACACTCCCCTCCCGAAGGACTTTGAAAGTGCTCAGAGTGTGCCCAGGACTTTGAAAGTGCTCAGAGTGTGCCCAGGACTTTGAAAGTGCTCAGAGTGTGCCCAGGACTTTGAAAGTGCTCAGAGTGTGCCCAGGTGTCCACCTTCCAACTGATGACTAAGCCAACAGTCCTCCAAGGATATTATCTTCCTTTTGAAAATGAGCCCACCCCACCGACGGTTAAAGAAACGTAGACCGTGTGATTCCTGTTTTCTAAGAAGAAACTAACCCAATAAAGATGTTTGTCAAGTGCTTTCCTTATCGTGAAGGCATCTCGAAAAGCTGACCCATAGCCAGGAACCCAGAGTTCTGAATCTCTACAAGTCCAGTTGTGTCAAAATAAATGCCTGAAACAAAGGTCGGAAGTTTAACAAGTCCCTTTCCTCTTGATGTGGAATCCCATTTCTCTGCGGCTGAATGAGACTTAGAACATCGAGTCGATTAAAGGGACTTATATGAGGTACCTAGAATAGGCAAATTCGTTAAGACAAAGTAGAATGGTGGTGACCGGACCCTGGGGGAGGAGAAGTTGCGGGCGGGAGCAGCGGGGAGTGTTTAATGGGTGTGGGGTTTCAGTGTGGGATGATGAGAATGTTCTAGCGATGAAAAGCGATGATGATTATACAACAGTGTGAATGCACTGAAAGGTGCGGAACTAAACCGTTAAAAATGGTTAAAACGCTAAATTTCACGTGCTGTATATTTTATCGCAATTTTTTAAAAAAAGAGTAAAGAGAACTTGTTTCAAAACTGGTTATAGAATCATGTGGTAATGGCATTGACCATGGCGATTGCCACCCTTTGTGGTGACGAACCAGTCGTTAGTAAGTTATTTGAAAAATACCAAAAGATAAAGGGAAGGGAGAAAATAAGGCTTTTGAAGACCATACTGTGAAGAAAAGTCCCACTGTTCACCAGGAGCCACAGTGTGACTCATACAGGTGAGCCATGGCTGTTTCCTGCATTATTTAAGGAACAACAGAGTCCGCCAGATGGCCATTCAGTGATCTAACACAAGTGCACTGAGGCTTCGGGCCAATTATTGTCCTTTTAAGGAAATGAAGACTTCAGAACTGTTCTCAGTACCTAGAATAGGCAAATTCGCAGACAGAAACAACAGAGGTTGCCAGGGGCTGGAGCGCGGGGGAGGGGCCGTGGGGAGTTAATGTTTAGCAGGTATAAAGTTTCTGTTGAGGATGATGAGCAAATTCTAGCAGTAGTGGCTCTGGTTAATGCCACTGATTGTACACTTTAAAACGGTTATGTTTTGTGTTGTGTGTATTGTGCCACGATATGAAAATAATTATTTTTTTTTTAAAAAGTAGATGATTTCAGCCACTGGAAATAACAATGAAATAAAGATCCTTTCTAGAAAAAGAAAGAAGTGAATCCTAAGGGAAAAGACTAATAAAGAATTGGTAGGTGCTGGGGGGTGGCAGGGAGGGAGGGGAGGCTGTTATCTGCAGGAGGCGGCATTTAGCGGGGTTACTCTGCACGCGGCCATCCCTGGCCCCTGGCTGGCAAGGTCCTATTCGGCCAGAAGATTTCCAAGTAGCCTGGTCCCTCTCTCCCTGACCTCCTGTCCCTTCCCTCCCCTCCCTCCTGAACTATTCAGAGCCCTAACCAGTCATTCTCTTTCTTTAATATTGGCAACCGCCCACATCGGATAAATAAAGCACACAGGATGGAGGGTGATGGTGGGGAGGAAGCACATTTCAGGGTTAAGAAAACAAACCGCCGCTGAAGCAGGAGAGACCACAGTCTGACTTAGACATGTTCAGCCATGGAGAGAAGTGTCGGACGAGTCAATTATTTCCAGATCTCAACAGGCCAGCGATGGAGAGGGCAAACCATGTCATTTATCCGAGTGAGTTCCCACAGGGCGGAGTCAAAGTCAAAGGGACGGATGGAGAGGAACCAGAAAGAGAGTTAAGGTCCCTTTTCATTAAGTTGTCACTGAGAAAGCCAAGTCTGTAATAAAGCTTGTGGGGTACCGATTAGACTCGGTGGGTTCGGGCAGGAGAAGAAAGAGGATAAAATACCAGTCACGACATGACACCTTTTTCCTGACTCTCACTGGAGCAGGCCAAAAAGAACTGGACCAAACTGAGCACAGAAGCCACAAAGCCACATGGCCACCCACCAAGAGGTTCCCATGAGCTGCCCAGGTATAAACGTCTTGGGAACAAGGATGAAGAAGCAGGAGGGAATACAGATCATACTAGGCGAACAGACTCTGCCTCTGGCACACTGGGCCATCAGGAAGTAGAGAGAGATCCACACAAGGCTTGCCTTTCCATGAGCTCTTCGCTGAGCCGTGACCAAGGACAAAGGCAGCCAGAGCCTTAAAAAATCAGTGTGGTTTGCTGTAGATGGAGTTGATTAAGGCCTTGTTTTCTCAGTCAGATTAATAGAGCTGCAGAATGAGCTAGATGCGTTGTTTCTAAGTCGAGCCTGCCCTTTTGGGAGATAGCAGTATAAAATTTAGCTTTTACCTATTGCATGCAGTCGAGATGTTGGACGTGCATTCAGGCAATACGATACTGAAATAAGACAACTTTGCCAATCCACAGACCGCGCGCCTGAACGTCAGTGCCTTTGAAATGTCTGCTGTGCCCAGCACTGTGAAAAGCAACATAGGAAAGGCGATGGGAAAAAAGAGAAAGCAGATCATGCAGATACAGACCACGTGAATGTGCTCATGCAATACCAGGCACGACAAAGGAATAAATCCCAAAAGCAGCACCGAGGCACTAACCGACCGGGAAAACGACGTTTAGATGGAAGGGCAGCTTCCTGGAGATCAAGGCTTAAAGCAGGAACACTAAAATTAACCACAATTAATCTGAAAGAAACGTAGTTTTGTTCCTTCAGAGCGAAGGAACAAACCACCCTCAGGCCAGCCAGTCATATTTTCCTCCTTCTAGACTTAGTTCCTTTAACTGCCCAACTCTGTTTATGACTTTTACTATGGAATGATAATTAGCCATGTTAAAAGGAGGAAATTTATTTTCACTACGTGTCCTACGTAGTATCAAAATGATAGAGAAAGCAGCAGAAAACGAGCCTCCTTACACACAGACACACTCACACGCACATACTCAAATTCACCAAGTCGGTTTTTTGCATATGAAAATGATCAGTCTCGGTTGCCAAGCAACCATCGTGATTACATTCTGTCTTTTGACGTTCATCTTGCATCACCTCTAAGGGGGGAGTTGGACGACATAACCTTCAAGCTCCTTTTCAATCCCGAAGTCCCACGAGTTTCTGCAGCAGGTGGGATCACGGGTTGCCAAACGGGGAGCTCTGACAAAGAGCAGGGGGGCCAAGCGACTGCTGCATCGTGTGAGAACCCCCCAGCAAAGTCAACTCCGTCACTGTGGACGACGGTGGTGCCAAGGGCACAGTGCCAGGGGACTGGCACGTTGGAGGTTTCCTTCCCTTTATGTAAAATGCTATGCAGGACCCGGTCCCACCCGCTTCTAACCAAACCGCTGCCCTCGAGGTCCTCCTGTATAGAAATTCCGCAGCTGCATCATCTGTGTGCTAGCTCCGCAGCTGCAGACCTGGAATAATAATAGCATTGACCTTTCCCCAGGAGTGGCCTGGGGATTGACTAATTAAGCCCTGCAAAATGCCTCGAAACATGAACAATAGAACTCCCTGCCTATCTGTCAGAAAGAATTCACGCCATTCCCCTAGGCCTGATCCATGGGTGGATGCCGCAGTACTTGTCACTCTGCTGGTATTTTGTCACACTTGGACAAAGGTCTCTGGAGTCAAAGGGCAGCTGAAACCACACACTCGATGTCATGCGCAGGGCAGTTCCTGGGAATCAGCTCAGTGCTGATGACTGCCAATAGCTCCGAATCACCACCTCTCTTCCCACAGACTGGCTTTTTCCTGATTTCTGCTTCTACATGAAATGGACGTGCATGTGGGTACGAGAGAGGGACAGTGCCTCTGGCCCCAGGCTTTTATTTCCAGGTGACACTGGGATTCTAACCCTGCTTCTTCGGTGCCCTGGATAAGGACTCCCTTCAAAGCTTCCTTTTCCTATTCCCTGACCCGGCTCCTCATTTTGGATCGGATTTCATTTTGGTATTTAATGCCCAACCATCGGGCAGCCCCTGCCCAGCCTGCATTCCACCTGGATGAGGCTGCAAAGCCAGGGGGCGGAGAGCTCTCAAGCACGGAACCGCGCACGGTTGCCGTGTTGGTTAAAAGGCCGCTGTGGTTTCTGTGAAAACAGTTCCGTGCAACCGTCTGGGGCCTCTGCAGATGGTTTACTAATCCATCCATATCACTGCCAATAAGCTCTTTACAAAATCCTTTTAAAGTATATCAGATGTGACAGGTTTCCAGAAGCTTGGACCCTGGGTTTAACGTGCTGACATTCCAAAAGGCCAGTAGCATTCCTCATCATCCACAAAGCGCCTTTCAAGCTATTTGTGATGAAGTTATTAAAATGCCCGGACTTTTCTTTAAATTCGACGTGACAGAAATAAAAATAACAACTATAATGAGTAACGAGTGAATTGGATCAGTAAAACATGTATTTTAAGTTATTTAAAATGGTAATTTAACTTTTAATTTAGATGAGAGGAAAATATCATAAGCAATTAAGTGAGGGCTTAAATTATCATCCGATTTGGGTGCCTGAGTCACAACTTTGGATATGAACCTGTTTCGTGTAGCTGACACAAGCTGACACGTCTTCTGAATGAATGAAACATAAAACACCTAATAGATGTTTATTGCAATTAATATCTGAATCCCCCAAATCTTTTCAGTTTTCCACTATTCTTTCATTCAATAGTCACTTAACACCTAACATACGTCATCAGACGGTTTCTAAAAACACCATGATGGACACCCATGGTCTCGGAAGGAGCTAACGCTCCACTAAAAGCAACTTCTGTACAATAAAGATTGCTCATAAATATAAGCCCTCTTTCTCTAAACTATTTAGAGCTTTATAATAAAAACGTGTCTTGCTACAATAATGAAGCCTGAAAAACAGAGCAATAGTATTATCGGTATTTTCTAAAAATGTAAATCTTTTGATAATTCACTATTATTAGAAAAGCAGAATCTTCAAGTAAATCCGGACACGGTCAGGAATATTGCCTACTTGTCTATTTTCTTCTCTGCTCTCAACCGTGACTCACAGACCATGAGAAGAACTAATGTTAATGAAAGAGACAGCAGAGCTAGTTGACTACTTCGTGAACAAATTCATGACCTTGGCCTTGTTAGCATAGCACTCAATCTAACTAGTGAATGTTATAAAGAAAGAAATAATGCCGCTTACCCAGGATTGCTTGTCCAAGGCCACGTGACGAACAAGAAAGAACGCCTGAGCACACTCATGTACATGATTCAGGCAGTAGAAGTTGACACAGCCTCTCTCGAGGATAATTTGACAATATCTATGACACTTTTATATGCATAACTTTTGGCCCAGAAATTATGCTTCTAGGAAGTTCTCCAATAAACATATACATGCGAATTTGCAAAACCACATATACCAACTAGGCTATTCATTGATTCATAATAGCAAAAAACTGGAAATCACTTAATATCATCCATCAACAGGAGATTGGTTAAATCTAATATGGTATCTCCATACAGTGGAATATCATGCAGCCGTTTTTGAAAAATGGAATAGATCTAGATATAATGATACGGATTTATCTTCATGATATATTATCAAGTAAAAAAAAAACAAAAATAATTTACAGCTCATATTTAATAATGATACTATTTGAGATTTTTAAAGGGAGACTAAAAAGATTTTGTGAAGAGCTTAAATATACATAAATAAGCATATACAATATATGTAAGTGTATTAGCAATATATTATATGTACGTGATTGAATAAACATAGAAAGGCATAAAGTGGTTGCTTTGAACTTAGTGTCAGGGATGAGAAAGACCAACTCTCCTCTACATCCCTTTGGTATGATAACGCTTAAAATTTTTCTCATATTTTAAAAATAATTTTTAAAAAAGAAATGACCTGGAAAGATTGTCTGCCTGCCCTGTCTCTCAATTCGATGGCTCTTATGCTCAGCCGGGCTCACGGCATTCAGTAGTATTTAGGGACCTCAGGGAGGGTCCAGACTGCCCGAGGGTAGGGACGACCGTGCACCCGTCTAGGCTTTCATCCGGCAAGTTACTGACCTTCCATAAACCTGTTTCTTCAGTGGGTATACGGAGGACATTTATTAAGTGAGGATGACGGGTCCAGCCTCGGTGCTAGTGGATTTTTAACATGAATTATTTCATCTAATCTCAAACCAATCCTGTCTAATAGACATTATTGCTTCATCCCCATTAGATAGATGAGGAAAGAGACTTCAATCACCAAACGAATACGTGGAGGGGCCAGGAGTTGTCGGCTTCCAGGATTTGTAGAGTCGTGTAAGAAGTGAGAAAACGCAGATGAAGTATTTAGCCATGTCTGGCCCTCAGGAAGTGCTCGGGAAAGGGTAGCTATTATTACTAGCGTTATTTCTTCCCTGCCAGGAAACTCTCCCGGTCATTGAAAACATGCACCCCATCAAACAGAAACGAGGTGGTTTTGTCCCGAAATCACTGTTGCAGTTAGCAGGCCATGGGCGTGAGTAATGCACAGCACGACTGGAACTTGAACGTGTGGAAACACCTCTCGTCTCTTCGGCCACGGAGAGGACCGTCGTGGGGTGTCATTAGGGAAAGCGCTGTAGCCAGAGTATGCTTTTCCCCACTTTGAGATATAATGATTTCTCTGCTATTAATAACAGACATGGCCAGGCAATTGCAGATGGAGATGGGTAATCACATTTTGCGTTTTTAAAGCTTAATCTGATCACCTCGAGGATCAAGGAAGTACAGTTTTCATAATGGTTAAAGTCTGTCTTGCGCCACCATTTATAGACCAAAGTTCAAGCCTCACAGGTCCGGAATGGAGTTTATCTTTACTGTGCAGTATGCATGTGTGCATGCAGGAGAGAACATGCGTGCACGCGTGCCTATGTGTGTGCATGTGTGCGTGCATGCGTGCATGAGTGCGTGCATGTGTGTGTGTGTGTGTGTGTGTGTGTGTGTGTGATTTATTTTTTGTGCATGTGTAAGCTGCTCCAAAGCTCGGCCCGGGGGCAGCCCTGTCACATTTACCTGGTAAACGTTCCTTTTGAGAAAACAGGAAGCCGGGGGCCTCAATTCTGCCTGCAGCTCTGCCACGATTCCCATTGCAATTCCTGGGCTTTTGCTCATGTGTGAAATTAGGACAGTCTCCCAATGTTTACCTCTTTTTCTCCCCCAACACAACCGAGAGCTCTTTAAAGACAGAAACTCTAGTACCAGTCATCGAATTCTCAGTGTCTAAAAGAGTTTCTGGCATATAGTAGACGCTCAGTAAACACTGAACAAATGATTCTCTGAGTTTCTTCCAGTTTCGACATGGCACGGTTCCATGAAATCATAATCTAGGGCATGGAACTGATTCTAATACACACAGCGGATAACGCTGGCTGTCAGCTCTCATTTTTTTCTGTCCAAGGTAGAGACACTTTCATGAACATTTCCACCCAAATATAGGTAATATGTACCATATGATGTTGAGATCTGCCAAATTTTCCTCTTCTCTAGCAGTAGCGGAAATGATTTGGAGGAGGAAGAAACTGAAAGTCTTAATTTGAAACGTCATGAGCCGCTGGTTTTATTTACGCAGAAGGTGCCTATCAATCACTCTCGTCCATAATAGAGAACTGGCCACCCACAGCAACTGTCACCAAGGCCTCTACACCCAGGTCCCCTTGGTGAGATAAATTGGAGAGGCCACCAGCCAACAATGTCTGCAAGCTTCAAAAGACATGAGGGGAGTTCCAGATCTGGGAGGGGAAATGACCCAGGACGACATTCTATTTTCCCGTAGGTTTTCATGCACATTAGACAGGATTCCTGGACGTTCAGGATTCATGAACCACGGGATGAAGTTCGGCTTGTCCCTTTATTTTTGCACTGACTGCTCGAGATTCAATGTTTCAAACAAGAGCATCCGACTAAGTTAGGTCACACCCCCAGCCACGTCTCTGTCCTCTTTGGGCTCCCATAGTGGGAAAGAAGGTCCAAACTCTCACACAGGGTGGGGACCCAAATAGAATGGAAGTTTGCATGTTGGTCAGCCACAGAAAAATGACAAGCGTCCACTACATCGCAGCTCGGTAATGTAGCATCTGTATGCTTTATAATACATCGTTTACAAAGATCGGTGAAACCCAGTCTGCAGTCACAAACCCGGCGCCCTAAGTGGGCCAGACTCATGATTAATGCATCCAGGCTTGTTAGAAATTCTCGCACCAAAGGTTGAAAAAATTACCAGCCAAAATTAAATTTTAATCAGTTAGCAGTTTCCTGCTACTTTACCCAAGGCCATTTTAGAGGTCGTGCTTGAGCACTGCAGGCTACCTACCGGCTTGTCATAAAATTCTTCTGCCAGCTTGGATACACCCAAGGGAACTTGTAACTCTTGATCAGGTTTCCATTGCCCTCCCCTTCAGCCGGAAGCCCCTCCCACCTCTAAAAAGCGAGGACTCCGAGCCTTGCTCACTCCCCGCCCAATGGTTAAACTGGAACTCCAGGACTCAGCTTCAGACCTTGGCACCTGCTCCCCTGCAGAACGGCCTCTGGGACAAGCCACACAGACATCTGGCGTATGGCGGGCTGGAAGCTGAGCAGAGCGAGGGACAGGATTTGTGCTGGAGGAGAAACTTTTCTTAGTAAAGAATGGAGATCCTCAAGGCGGTACACAAGACTGAGACCCGCAGAGCACAGGCCTGGGTGCTGAGGACGAAAGCGGGGGCCGAGGGGGGGCAAAAGGGAGGTCACAGCAGGAGACCGCCTCATCCAAATCCAGCAGCAGTAACGCTACCGAAGGACAGGCAAAAAAAGGGGGACGATTTCACCTCCGTACTTGCAGGAGGACGTAAGGGGACGTGTACAGAGATAGTCACTAAAGCTCTGTCAGCAACCCCCAAAACAAAAACCTGAAAACGTCCCCCAAAAAGTTCAATCTATTACTGTATAATCAGACCGTAATGCGAAATAAAAAGAGGTGACGTAGGAGATACTATAAATAAATTGAGAAATGTGAGTGGCAGAACCGTGTGCATAGCAGGTTTCTGGTTTTTTTGTTTGTTTTTTTTTTAAGTTTGTTTTTTTTATACGGGTAGGCTTGTGTGTGAATAAAAACTATGGGGTAGGTAACCTAGAAACTGGGAATTAGCGGGGGGCGGTGCAAGGAAATGGAGATGTTTACTTTCCACTTGACATCCTTCTTCCATTTGGACGTTTGCTCTGAGAATAGTCTATATTTAAATTAACATGTTACAAAAGCGAAACATAGCAGGAAAAGGAGTAAAATTGGTCATTATGGCGCAGGAGTCAGGAGTCAAGAAACGTTTTTCCCAAACAAGGCAGGTCACCAGAGCCTGTGGGCGGGCAGGCTTCTCTCATTTCAGAAGGCTGCTCAGCTTGTGGGCCCAAAGGAAAACCAGCTCTGTGTTCCCCTTAACCTCCGGGACACCTGAGGGCCAGGCCTCTGCTCCACTCAGGCGGGGACCCACTTCCTACCTCCCGCCCAGGCATCTGCTGGGCGGCGGGCACACCACGGTCAGGCTCAGCACGTGTCACCGAGGCAGGGTTGCCCCCTCCACCCCTCCAGGCCCGGAAAAAGTCAATCATTATTGAAAGCCTGGGACCAGGGTTCGGCCTGCTTGGTTTGTAGTCCTATGATAATGGGGGAGATGTTGGTAGTAATGGTTAAGAAGCTGGTAGGAGCTAGTTTGGAAACGTAACTGAATTCTAGAGTAGAAAACAGAACGCCTGACTTTAACTACTGACCCCAGGGAGATGCTGTCTTTTTCTAGGTGACCAAGAATAGCCTGTACTAAAGCCTCCCTGACAGGAAGTGGGGAGAAGAATGCGGATGAGCTTAGCAAAGGGCCTCCAAGGGAGAGG
>NW_011889151.1:319444-321539 GCF_000151845.1 Pteropus vampyrus
GGGAGGCGCTGGACAGCGCGGTCTCCAAGTGTGTGAGCAAAGGCTCCTGGAATCTCTTAACACCAGGCACTTAAGAGGAGCCCAGCTGAAGCTTGGGATTTGGCTGGAAAAGCCTGCAGACTTGGTGAGACAATTCCTTCTAGCCAAAAAAAAAAAAAAAAAAGGATGCTAGTTTGAGTAACTGGGCAAACGGCTGGATCTACAGTCATCATTACACCAGAATTCTTGCAGAACCGAGCAGTGCTGTGGCAGAGAAACCTTAGGGGCAAACTCAGCTCTGCCCAGGGCTCATGCACTGCTCCAGGCTCAAGTCATGCCTGAAATTCTCTTCACTTGGGAGTTAGATCATTTAGTTATGACTGGCCAGCAAAACGCCAATGTGCCATTGAATTAGAACCATTTTTCACATAGACCTATGTCTCCCCTATTTTTACTCAGAAAGAAAAAAATTGCCATCCAAACTGACACCGACAATTTTAAGTGATGTGTAAACATTCAGAGTTTTATATCCCTAGGAGATCACTTCTTCCTAGGATGTCGTCCAGACTCACCGATGTCCTGAAAATCTCTAGCTGTGGGGTTCTGTCCAATGAACTAAGAAACCAGAGTTCAGTTTTTAACGGACCTCAGCTGACCACTTACCTGACTATAAACGTAACAACAAAAACAAGAACTAATTTGCAGAGCTGCATTATCCACGAGGCTTGGTAAAGTCAGTGTCTGTCCTCTCTAGCTTTTCGAGACCACTAGAAAATATTTGGGACCTGAAACAAAAATTATTGGCTCTAAGATAAGAAAAGAAAATGGAAAATTTGGAGAAAAGACTGTTTAAATATCTAGGAAATGTAGTCACCCGCAGTTCTACTCAACTTTCAGAGCTGCATTCGAACTATGTTTAATGTACGCTGTGAGGGTTTTTTTAATAGGTTCTGATATATCGTGAAGTGGGCCCTTCAAAAGTTCCTGGCGCCCATGAGGGTCGTTAAATGGCCCAACTAAATTTGTAATAAAAGGTTTCCAAACCAAGCCACAATGTATATTTATTTTACTTTGGTTAGAAGGGTTTTGGTTAACTTTATTATAAGTGGATCAGCATCCAGAAAAAGAAAAACAAAATTCTTTTTCAAAAAGAAAGCTTTAAATCCTAAATTTCATTTTCCTAATTACAGGCCAAACATGATTATACTTTGAAAGTTAACTTATTTAGATGAAATTCGATATATGGGGACAAATGAACAGATTCTAACTGAAAATTCAGACTAATCATTCAGAAATAAAATCCTTTAATTGTATTCAGATGCCTCGGTATTTTTCATTATTAGCTAATAGCTGTGGAGTGAATCGATATTATTCTCCCAGATAGCAGATAAAGCCAAGAAACAGAGAAATGGAATAATCATTTCATGATTAGACAGTAGTAACTTCTCTGGAATGAAGAAGGAATTTGAATTTCAGAGTTCTGAGTTACGCTGCTGCTGCCTATCCCAGAGAAAGCCATTCCGTGACATTCTGGAGCCTCGAGAAGTGACAGAGTCTGGTTTGAAATGAACTGTGTCATTTGTGGGTTTCTACTGCTTTCCTTACCTTTCCCAGCAAAATGGAGTCAAGCTTAGGCGAATAGTCCCCATGGAATCGTGTGGAGAAACACTTCCCCAGAAAAGTAACTTAAAGCTCTCCAAAAAGGATATGTTGGTATTATGTTCACCCAGGTGTTCTTGAGCTCTGAAAGTCCCCCAAATAATAACGATTCACTGGGAAATGTCATCAAAAAGGTTTTTCTGCACGTTGATAATTTGTGTCTTTCTGCAAAGGAAGAATAAAGGACTTCATCTGGTATCTGACCAGACCGCTAATTCGTTTACAGCCTTCGGAATTCGCTCGTTGTCATTGATGGAGATGGGGCAAAATGAATGTTTCCTACAGCGTTAGCAGGATGACAGCACCAGATTGAGTTTCTGGTCCACGGTGGCAAAATGTTAGGAACTTGGTGAGAGAGATTAGGGAGTCACACTCTGTTCAGGTAACTTTATTTAATATCTCTACTACGTCCTTGATCTGACTTTGACCGGGTCTAATGTGCCAGAGAATGACACAA
>NW_011889151.1:323199-330838 GCF_000151845.1 Pteropus vampyrus
GTCCTTTTCGGAGTGGTGCCCCCAGCCTCTGGTACAGTGACTGGTGGTACTCAGTAAATGTTTCTCGAATTCACGAGCCTAATCTTCCTTTCTCCCATTCTCTTTCAGAGGCCGCAAGAAGAGAAATATCCTGTGGGACCATGGCTGTTGGCACTGTTTGTTTTTGTTGTCTGTGGCTCAGGTATGGGATTTTCGCTGGCCTTATGTCCCATGTTCTCCTCTTTCCTTCAGAAACACATGTTTTATTCACAAGGTAAATAGACAAGAAATATATTAGTCTGGGATTCAAGCTAATCACCACCTGAAGACTTAATCTTAATGGGTTTTCACTGAGTTTCTATTCCAGCAGACCAAATACGAATAGAGACAGGACTGATATACTATCAAATTATAATCATAAAGTGATTACGTGGAGCAATTAAATCGGTTATAGATACTGTAGAGTTCAGTTAAACCTGCACTGAAGACACAGCCTAAGGCAGGCATTTAGAACAGAGAGTGGAGCACCTGTCTGGCTGAGATAAACCCACATTCCAGAGAGAGAGAGAGAGGTTCCTTGCCTTAAAAGGAAGCGTTCCAGTGCTTCTGGATAGAACTGAGCCTTTGACCCGAGACTCCAGGTACCACTGATACTGCAAGGTGACAGATTCAGAGAGCTTTACTTACAGTGACGTGCAAACTCACACACACAAAGAGGAGTCTTGAGCAAAAGGATCACGCAGTCCCTTCTAGTCGAATTTTGTCATTGGGAGTCTGGACATAATAATTCCTGGTCCCCATGGGTTGGGTCTCTGAAATACTGGCAAGTGGAGGTCATTTCTAACAGCAAGGTAGACTTTCGGAGGGTCCCGTCTCCATCACCTCCCTGCTACTGAGGGCGAGGAAGACCTAGGCCTCCCACAAAGGGGTCATTCTGCCCCAATGGCAAGAGACACCCGTGACTAAAGATAGAGCAGTGCCTCTGACCTTCAAGAAACCACCCTCCAAGAAAATGAAAGCTTTTAGGAGGACGGAGGGACCTGAAAGATGTGACATGGTTGTCACTTGAGGCTCGAATATGTTGAAGATGATTTGGCATTCCAAGACGAGGAGACGTTCCGCTCAAACAGAACTGTGCCCCGTTCTCAAAGCTGTGTCCTCAAAGGGCATCTTTTGCCCCCTACGGGGGGTCCCTCGTCTTTAACAGAGTTTCCTCGTCCTCTGCTGGAATACTTCTGAGGGCGGAGCGCTCACTCCTTCAAAAAGCCATCCCATTTCTGTACAGGTCTAACTCGACTAGAAACATCTCCCCTCTTTTGAGCTACACTGTGCCGTCTGCTCAATAATTCAGGTGTGGACTCCTAAAAGTCATACAGCATGGACCCATTCTCTTCTGAATACCTTGAATCTTTGGGTATTTTACAGATGACTGTGTAGTGGTTCCTTCCACAAACTAAACTTCCCCAGTCTCTCAACCTGGCCCCATAAGATGTGGGTTCTAGATGCCTCTTCTGGATACACTCTATGACTCTCTTAAAGAATAGCATTTGCAACTGCAGAAGTTGGTCTGGAGTGGTGTGAATGCTGCAGAGGTAGCAGGATTGTCACTGCCCTTGGTCTCACCACTGTGCTTCTGTTAATCTGTCCCGGTTTGCAGTTTATTTTGAACAGTCACAGCTCATTCTAGACTCACATCGAGCTAATGGCCAGCCAGGGCCCACCAAGCTCTTCTTCACATAAACTTCCTGCAAGCTTCAGAGATGCAGCTGCATGCCTCCCATCCAAAGCCATCCCTTCTCCCTGTCACACATTATTTTTTTTTCATAGCCCTTCTCGACATTTGAAATTATTTAGTTTGCTTACTTATTATTCGTTTCTCTCTACTAGGATAGACACTCGGAGAAGGTGGTGCTTGTTTTCCACTAAATTCATACATCCTAGTATAGTATTTAGTATATAAGGAGTGCTCAGGAAGGAAGGGAGGGAGGGAGGGAGGAAGGAAGGAAGGAAGGAAGGAAGGAAGGAAGGAAGGAAGGAAGGAAGGAAGGAAGGAAGATGGATGGATAGATGGATGGATGCATGGATGGATGGATGGATGGATGGATAGATAGGGGGATGGATGGATGGGAGGATGGATGGATAGGGGGATGGATGGATGGATGAATGGATGAATAAAGCCAGATATTCCCCATATGGTAGATATACAATTGACTTTTTTGAGACCTAATATAGAGCTTCACGAATATTTCTATTAAAATTTTGTTGTTGGTTGTCAGTTGTCTTTCTACAGAGTAGCCATTAAGTCTGGAAACACAGAAGAACATACAAAATAAGTGCCTCACCAATTACATCACATTACATTGTGCACAGTATGGTCGGTGACATTACATGATACATTCGATGTATTGTCCTTCACTAGCCATGCATAGTTCAGAACACCGTACAAAATTGCCATGGCTTTGGTGCATTCATGCAGCGTTTTCATCAATGGTGCATATTCATCTGTGATGCGTTACCTCAGATGACCTGTCTCTGATTTTTCACCCAAAAACAAAACAAACAAACAAAAACCTGTGCCTTAGCATGCTACAGAAAAATAAAAAATCAATCTATATTTAAAAAGTTACCTACATTTTCAGGTTTTATGGCCAGCCTGTAGATCATTAGATCTTGAACCTTGAGCCTTTTATCTAATTCTCCCTTTCCCAGCTTTAATAATCTCTGAAAGTATTTTATGTCACCAAGTCACTGATAAAGTCTAGACCTGGAGAAGCCCGTGAAGCACAGAGACCTCTCCCTTCAGGTTGACTTGGAACCTCTGAGCAGAACTCAGGCCAGCAAGCATCATGTCTTGGGGGTCGCCTATGTGCCTGGCACACTGAGCCCCCTTCGGGACCTGCAGGCACTGGGGGAGGCAGATAAGGGAGCCATCGGCTGCACCCCAGAGAGAGCCCGCTGTGACCGTGGAGAGCCCAAGTGCTTGGCGGACACGGGTCAGGGGTCATCCTAGTCGGTTGAGCTGCTGTAACAAAACACCACAGCCCAGGTGGCTTGTAAACAGCAGAGATGTGTTTCTCACAGTCTGAAGTCAGACGAGGGTGCCGGCATGGCTGGGTGGGGGCCTCACCCCGGTCACAGGCTTCTCCTCGCATCTTCGCACGGTACCCTTCCCGGGCGGACGGGCCGGGAGCTCTTGGCGTCTCTTTTTTAAAAGCACTAATCTCGCCCCGTGAGGCCTCCACCCTCACGACCTAAACAACTCCCAAACACCCCACCTCTGCCACGGTCCCCTGGGGGTTCCAGCGTGTGAATTTGGGGGAGCACAACCAGTCAGCCTCTGGCGGGGACTGGTCACGCACACTGGGCAGAAGAGAACTTCCAGAAGAGGTGGTGCAGTTTGAGCTGAGTTTTGAAGGACAAACAACCAGACAAAGGGACAGTTATTCCACATGAAGGAACACTGTGTGACAAAGGCACAGAGGCTTTAGAACGGCCAACGCCCACCCGCAGGGTCCCTGTCGCCATCCATCATCACACGGCCATGTAGTCAGGGATTGAATGGCCCCAGAGCTGGTGCTTTTTCCTTCAAGACACAAGGTGGCCGGGGGCTCCCTGGCCTGCTGACGCAGCGTATGGGGACAGTGGGGGGGGGGGGGGGCGGGGAGCCCATAGAGTTTTTTGGTCTGCCTTGTTTTCCTTCAACTCTGGCTGAGTTCTCAGTAGCCATCTTTTTCAGAGGGCTTAAAACCCACCTCTAAATTGGTTTTAATTGAAAATTTGCCAGGTGTATCAGTCCACGTAGTAGGAGCTGTGTCTTTCCGCCTTAGCTAAATCGGGACGTATGCTGATGACAATCTTTTAGAACCTCCTAGTGTCCAGCAGTTTTTTGAGAAATCAAGGACATTGGCTCTGTTATCCTCTGTAGAATCGTCCAGGGGCCCGGCATGGGGGACCCCAGGGCCCAGAGATTTGGACTTGAGGCGGCTGCGAGGGCGCGCCCCTCACCGGCTGGCCACATGGCCCTGCCTTCGGTCCTGTGCTCTTCTTGTGCTGCTCCCTTTCATCTTCCTGTTTCAGACCACGTCGCCTGGGGGGAGGGAATGGCCGTCCCCCTCCGCCCTCTGCTAACCTGCCACCTTCACCCCCAACGAACGAGCCTCTTCCCTTTTGCAATCCTCACTAAGAATAACCCAGCGCTGCAGCCCTTCTTGGTTTTTTGACGACTTTAGCATTTTTTTTTTTTTTGGGGGAACCTCGGCTGAGTCGGGCAGCGCTCTCACAGAGATGTGTCACCCTTCCCAGGGTGTCCTTGGTCCCGTGCCCTCCTATCCCTGTGCACATCCTTTTCTAAACCAAGCATGTCATGAAGAACACAATGTCTCCTTGAGATATGTCCCCCTGGCCGGCCACCTCTCTGGGATTAGTCACAGTTCGATGCGTTTCGCTGAGCCTACCGTCTGTCTTGAGTTTCTCAGTTTCGGGGACACAGGCCATAGGCTCCCCAACCTATCTCTACATCTAATGCAATGCGGTTTCCTCAAGCCTGGCCGTTCCGCTGATGGGCTCCTCTGCCTGACGCAACGAGGCTTCTTGACGCTGAGATGGTCGAAGGCCCTCATGCCTGCTCTCCCTCGCCTCTGTCCCAGACCTGTCATCCAAAGTAGGGGGCACCCCCGCCTGTGCCGAGCGTAGGGTTCGCATGCCTCTCCAGACACACACGCCTCCTGTCCCTTTCCGGGTCTCCCTCCTGCGAACGAGGTACCCCAATGCCAAGCTCAAGTCCCATTTCACCAAGTCCCAGTGATACCTATGAGGTCCTGTGCCCTCTCCGAGTTCATGTCATTGCTTGTTCCTATTTTGTATGTTTTTATGCAGACAGGAAAAATGTGAAATCTTCTAAAGTTGATGAAGAGGTCGGTCATGGATCTGATTCTCTCGAGAGACTCACTTGCTTTTAGGCTCTTACCCTATTAACCCACCTTCCTACCTGATGACTGGTTAGACAGAGTGCCGTTTTCACAGACAGTGTCACCGTGCCTAAGGTAAATGAACATTCAGGCCAGGTGAGGAATGGGGCGTGCACATCTTCCGTGTTTTCCTAGCTGTATTCTGGGAAAGAATTTTGGCTGGAAAACTGTTGGCATTTAAGTACGTACTCACTTAGTGGTCACCCTGACTCCCTTTGACGTGGAAAACAAGTTAACACACCTCCAGGGGAGTGCAGGACCCTTTATTTTGGGGAGCACTGTGCCATGGCAAACTCTCGACCTCTGGCTTCCTAGTCTCGGTTCCTGTGGCCTCCCTCACTCTCCCCAAGTGCCTTTCGTGCCTGATGAGAACAAGATAATGGAAGGGAAGGCAGGGAGAGACCCCGGGCCCAGACACACCCCCAGGGAACGCCCACCCCTCACCGGGAGATTAGATATAAGAGTGCTGGGGCTGCCCTGAGTCCCCCAAGGTCTGAGTCCGGCCCAGGGACATGATTGTAACATCCAATACGTTACCCGGTTAAGAGGCAGTTGGAGGAGGTTTGTCTACGTACATCCCTCCTCAGAGTAAGTCGGTTTCCATGATCCATAATTGCAAAAGGTCCGCGAAGCCAGACACTTCTTTGAAACCTGACCAACTGGCAGCAACAGGAGAAGAGGCCTCGGGGGCGGGGATAGTTTTGAATATGCCAAATCTGGATTCAAAGCCTGGATTTGCTATTTACCAGCCGAACAGCTTGGACCAAGTTATTTACTCTCTCTGTATTGATTTCCTTATCGATCAAAGAAGGATAATAGAAGCCCCTCCCGAAGTGGTCCTGGCCTCGAACAGGTCCAGGGATGTGAGTGCTGACCCGGAGGGCAGGCCTCAGACACCACCGCCACCTCTGTCCCTATGGCCCTCGTGGAAAACGGTGGCACCGTGGATGGGGCTCGTGTGACATAGGTGTTTGCGCTCCTCTTTGCCGTTCTTCCTCCCGAGCTGTGCCTTTAATTGGCAAGCTCGGCCATCACACTTTTCTGCATCTTTTGGAAAGCACTAGGCTCTGCCTCTTCACTGGAATGTAAGCAGTGGCAGCCTGGGTGCCGAAGGCTATTTTCCCGAGATAAAGCACCCAAAGCTTTCAGATCTCCCCACGCAAGAGAAAGGAGGCCCCCACGTGCAGACGAAAATCGGTGAATAGCGGTTTGCACTTTCAGTCGAATATCAGAAGTGAAATGTTAAGTTGCGTATCCTTAACGCAGCCCCAACACACCAGTGTTTCACTATGAAAGTTTTCTCCGTGCGGTGGAAAAGCCTTGGGAACCGAGCATCTTTGCGGACACAGGGTTACCCAGGCAGGACATCTCGGGGCCATCTCGGGCTTTGCTTTTGTTTAGTTAGGTAACCGGCTTTATTGTTATTAACGTGACATACGTTCTGTCAGAAATCTAAAGCCCACGGCTCAGGAGAAGCCCTGTTAGGAGTTCCCTCAGGATTATTCCAACAGGCCAGAAACTTTTCTTGGCCAAGTCTGGGCCCTGGGACTTTGCACTGCTGGGGCCTTTCTAACTGATTGCATTTATATTTATTTCATCTCCCAGGACCGCAGATCCACACTGAAGCCCCAGGGATCTAACTCACCCCCTCCCCCGCCAACGCCGTTTTATAAAAACATTATCTTCCATTTCTGCAGGCCGCGGGGCCCTCGCAGATAAGCAGCTCTTCCCAACCCTCTCGGTCTCCCGTTTCAAAACCCGCCTCTTGGGGAAACTGTTTGATAGCTTCTGAAGAGTGCTTGTTTTATCTTGAGGCTCAGAGACAAACGTGACCCGTAATGTCTGTCTGAGATAACAGAGATGCTGTCACACAGATCTGCCATCTGCTCTCTTCGTAAGACACTCGCGGTCCTGGGCCCTTCCCCGGACGATGGATCGAGGATGCTCGGTCGCCGCTGGGTGGCGGGGTGGAGGGGCGAAGCCTCGCCCCTGCGTTTCTCTCTTCTTCTTGTCCTCGGCTCTGTTAAAAGCCTTACTGAGGAGTCTGAGGCCACACCAAAGCTCCGTGGGAAAGTGTGCTACAGTCAATTAGTAATGTCTGTCAGGGACATGGGCGCAACGGCAGGGTCACGTGCCCGTCCTTGCTGTCCCTCGCCTAACCGTTTTGTAAAGGAAGTGCCATCGCGTTCACAGGACAAGTGTCTTCAGCGCGGTCAGCTTTCCTCTTTGACGAGAACGCCTCCTGGACTCGATGAAATTAGGTCTTTCCCTTAACCTGTTAGCTGTTCGGACAGCTTGGTTGTTTAGCCCACATTTGCATGTTTCTGGGATCCTGTCCTATGAGTCACGTTTTCCAAGCCCCGCTGTGATGCTGTGTGGTGCAGGAAGCCGCAGGCTGAGCTCTCTTTGCAACACGGCTGCACCCTCCTCCATCCTTACTTGTCACTGAGGTTTGAACTGGGATTCGTAGAGTCCCCACGAGTCCCCACTTACTCCCCTTCACCGTGTGATTCTCAGATGGGGACTCCTTCCCAGCAGCCTGGCCCCAGCTCCCTCCCTCAGACTACTCCTCCCTTACATAGTCCTAATTTCCATCTTCTGTCTCCCTGGCAAAGCCGGATATTCATTTCCTAATTACAGACGATGAGAATTACAGAAGCCGGGGTGTTCCAGAAGCCCAGGCGCCTGTACCC
>NW_011889151.1:332310-336291 GCF_000151845.1 Pteropus vampyrus
GGTCCTTAGTCACAGTGGCTCCCAGCTCTTGACCTCCTTGGCGAGGTTCCGACCAAGGTTCCCAGGGCTCACAAGGAAAGAAAGAATCCATCACGACCTTTCTGGTGGTTCTGCTGTGTGAGGCTGAGAACACCTGTGCCAGGGGAGCACAGCTGGCTCCGTGACACAGAGGACACGGCCTGAGCCCCCCGCTGCCACCTGGGCAGGTAGAGGGCAGGGTTGTCAGCCAGAGCTCAGCGGTGTCGCTTCTGCAGGGGCAGCTGGAGCCTCTTTTCTATTTCCAGAAAGAACTCTTCGTAAACTAGCCCATGGGGATGAGCGGGACTTGTTCAGACAACGCTTTTGGTTTCTGTTTCTTACGTGCTCAGTATGATCCTGGCCCGACGTGTCCATGTCCTCGTCTAGTCACGTGATCCCCGCAGAGAGGCTCCGGAACCTATTTGCACGGATCACGAAGCTGAGGGTCGTGGCGGAGATCAGCCAGCGTCCCGTCCCGTAGCTCAGAAGCGGGAGAGCTGGCGCCCAGGCCCCACCTCCAGCCCCAGGGACTGACGTCTCTCTCGCCACCCCCGAGGTGCTGCGAGGCAGGACGCGGCCACCGTCGTGAGGCCTTGAGCGTATGACCGCACGCTGAAGAGAACTCCTGTTTGAACACGTCCCACTTTCCCTGCCAGGAAAGGCACGCTGTCCCGAGGTCCCAGGTGTGCGGCCGCCGCCCGGCACGGCTGCTCCCCACCCAGGCCGCCAGGCGCCCTGTCGGCTGACGTTTTCCTGGACACTTCCTCCAGGACGGATGCGAATTCGCCGTGTTTGCAGGTCGACCGCATAAGCACTGGCCTTTCCTGGAGACCACCAGAACCTTCTCGAAACTGTGACACCCAGATGGGAGTCCCCTTCCCCCCGAGACTGGCAGCTGGACGTTCGTAGAACAGGACGGCCCTGGAGAAGCCACCGAGGAGAGGCTGGGGACGCACGGCGGCTCTGGAGCTCCTGCCTCTGCATCGGAGGCGGACGAGGTCGCTCATTGGCCATTGGCTCCCTCAAGGTGACTCGTGGCCTCCCTTATCATGTGCCACCCTCCGCCCTGTGCCCCACGGAGCATTTAGGTTTGCGTACAGTCTCCTTCCACCGTGTGCCGCTTCAGTGTGTGGGGAGAACATCTCGTTCTCTGCTGATAATGTCCCTTCTTTGAACGGCACCTGCCCACACCCGCCTGTCCCTGGCATCTCACCCTCTTCTCTGTCTCTGGAGAAGCCACCAGGAAATGGTCCCTTGCCTCGGACTGTGTTTGTGCAGATTCTTTGACAGCTCACCTTTGCAACGCCTCGTCTCCTCCCGTTTCTGCTTGTCTCTCACAGGTTCATACTTTTCCTGCCAGCTCTTCTGCTTTTATCTTTCATTTTTTTAAAATGAAAATGATCGAGTTGTGTCATTTCTGGAGCCGTCTGATCCTCCTAAAGGCTATTCCTCTGGCCCGTCGCAACCCCTCTCCTCAGCAACTTCCTCGATCTCTCTTATCGTCAACTATTTTCAATAGCAATGTCTTCACGAAGCCTCCCCTTGTCTGGCAGGGCGGCTTTCTGGCACTGTCCTCGTGCCCAGCTTTCTGACAGTTTCCAAGGAGATCCACTTCTAACATCGCTGTGTCCTCCTTACACTCCCAACGAGCTGGGCCGGGCCAGTCCCCAGGGCGAGAGTGGGCTGGGCAGGCGCGGCCCAGGCCTTAAGGAGTTTATGATCTGTCATGACTTCACTTCTCCTCCAAGGACGGAGATCAGGGACGTTTGCATCCAACGGTATCCATCGGATGCTCGTCTGGGCTTACAAAGTGACCACCCGCGGCTCTTAATATGTATTGTCCTCCAGACCCTTTGTGATTATTCGCCTTTCATTCCTTCAATAAATATTTACCGAGGACCTACTATGTGCCCAGTGCTGAGCTAGGCCCAAGGATAGAGTCGTGACCGAAATTATCCAAGGTTCCTGAAGCGTACGGTCTGGTAGGGAGGCGAGATGAGTTCATTAGGTAATCATGCTAAAACATGTAAAATTTCAGCCGTGAAGGTATGTGAAGGAGAGGTGTATAGGGCTAGGAAAGCATATAACACGGAAGGCTGCTGTACTCCAGGTAAGTGGCTCTCAAAGTGTATCACCTGGGAACCCGTTAGAAAAGCAGTCTCGTTTCCCACCCCACACCCACTGGGTTAGAAACTTTGGGGGCGGGGCCCCGTATCTGTGTTTCCATACGTCCTCGGGACATGGGGGATACACACTCGAGGTTAAAAACTCTTGCTCCAAATGGTCAAAGAAGGCTTCTCCAAAGATACAACTTTCAAATCACGAAGGAAAACTGGGCAAGCGGGGTGGGTGGGGAAAGTATTTCAGACAGAAAGAACGGCACGTGGAAGAGCCGATAGAGCTGAGAGCTTTCGAAACCATGAGGGGTTACCCAGGAGACGGGGAGAGTGACGCGGGATGGGTCTGGAAAGGTCGACGGTGGCCAGGGGCCTTGATGACGGAGGCCTCATCACAGATTGGGCAATGCGAAGCTTTCGATGTGCTTTGAACGCCGGGATGACACAGTCATTTATTTTTACTTAAAAAGTAAATCTATAGTATGGAGATAGGATGGAAGATTGTAAGAGGAGACTGGTGTTGGAGGCCATCGTAGACGCCTGGACACAGACGATGGTCACTTGGACCAGGGTGTTTTCTGGAGGAATGGAGAGAAGGGTGCCTAGTCACAAGATTCTTAGGTAAAGTCGCAGGTCTTGGTTATCAGTTAGAAGCGTTAGGAATGGTTTATATGCAGGGTGGAGGATAAGGGTGCCAGGGTTGGCAGTGGGCAGAGACCGTGAGACAATCCTGTGGAGCTGACGTGCCTTTGAGCCCCCGAAGTGTAGGTATCAGTCGCATGGTAGAAGGTGTGGGTCTGGAGCTCGGAGGAGCCATCGGGGCTGGCAGTGCACGCGGACGAGTCATCGAACGCTAAGTGGCAGCTGAAACTGTGGATGCGATCGCTCAGGGAGAGAGAATGTAACGAAGGAGAGGAAAAGCCAGAATGCTCCCTGGGAAACGTGCTGATCGGGCGGAGCTGGCGCCCCGGGGAACACGTTTTGTGTACAGAGCCAAGTGAAGGAGGAAACCGGAAACGAGGAGGAGACAGTGTCACAGAGGCCGAGGGCAGGAGGAGTCTCGAGGAGGGAGAGCGCGGCGAAGGTGACCAGGGCAGTGAAGCAAAAGCAGCCGACGAATACCTGTGGGATTAAGTAACGTGGAAGGTCATCTGTGGCTTTAGCAAGAGATATTCCGATGGGGCGAAGAGAGCAGAGGCTAACGCGGGTGGACCGGGGCGGGAATCCACGGCGAGGACTTGGAGGAAGTAACGCTCTCTGGAAATAGTGGCGCCCGGGATGAGAAGGTGACTGTGGAGCGGAGATGTGGAGTCAGGAGGACCGTCCCGGTTGGTTTGGTTTCCGAGTGTGAGTGGTTCTTGCGCATTGAGCCTAAGGATGTCACGGGACGGGGCTGGAGCGTGGAGAGGCTCTGGAATCCATACATTCCGCCCTCGCCTGGGTTTCTCTGAATTTCTGAGACCCACGCGAGGCCGGGTCCCCCGACCTGGGACGCCCCCCGTCTCTCCCTCGGCCGGCATCTCTCCTCCCCGCCGCCTGCCCAGCGCCCCCTTCCTGCAGCCCGCTCAGCCGTTTCCTCGGCTTCGGTCACCCACTGTTAAGTTATTAACTTGTCAGGCTCTAGACCCCCCACTTTCTTCCCTGCTTTGAACACGTGTTTGGCTCCCTTCCTGTTCACCGCCTCGGAAAGCCAGCCTTCAGACGGCCGGGGTTGCTCCGAGGGTCGTTACCGGCGGGCACACAGAATTACAATTCATATAATTGGGGTAGGGTGGTGAAGCCTCCTTAAACACGTTGACACACCGAGAAGGGTGTGATAAACACAACCATCTCTCCATTATCTGAG
>NW_011889151.1:336434-342781 GCF_000151845.1 Pteropus vampyrus
TACAGCTGCCTCCCAGTCCTCCTCGTAGGCCGGAATACCGGATGTTTATATTTCTTTCCCTGCAGCCTTGGGTGGTGAGGACAGACACGTCAGCTGTTTCTGTGAGTCTACATTTTGGTAAGATACGTTCTTATCCATCTAGCAACTGCCGTCAAGACCCACCCCCAAGCCCAGCATAGGCCAAGCAAACGTCTAGTGCGACCAGAATTAAACATCACGAGTCGGTGCATTAACTCCCTCGGTCACACAGAGCTGGTTGGCTCTAATTTGACACGTAATCCTCATGGTCCGGGGCAACGTGATAAGAGAAGCCCACTGAGGTCAGTGTGGTAACAGCGAAGAGATGAATAATGGAGACAAGAAAAAAAAAAACAGTAAGAGGCAGAAACGAGAGGCCGGGGGGAGAGCCAACCGCTTGTGCACCTCCCCATAATGATACCACAGCGGCGTCTGATCTATTACCGTTCACGTGTGGTCACACTGAACGTTCCTGGACAGTTAGCATTAAATCGTGTTTGGTGTACATCCAGTTCAAGAAAGTAGGAATGATGTGCGTGGGGTTTTGTTTTTTGTTTGTTTGTTTTTAAGAAAAAAAAATACATTGGTGCTTGATCTACACTTCAGATCTAGCCGTCCAACAACGATTCCCCAGGGCCCTCTGCGTTGTTTATCTGTGTGTCCCCGAAGCACGGTGTGTGGCACATAGCACGTGCTCGCTGCCTTAGAGGAGACGTCCAATGCCTTTTCTCTCGAGGGTTCTGGATAGCTTGTTTTACTGTGGTTACTTAGGAAGCTGTGTCCCTGGGTGTGTCGCCTACTACGGGACAGTTGCCATTTTCATGATTACTGCCTTCATCAAGATTGACCGATACTGCCCACGGGGAGGGTGTGAAACAGAAGTTGGGGCTTTCCTTTCCTGGGACACATTTGAACCAATAGGCAGAACCAGGTTGGGAGGCTCCGTAACCAGCTCTTAGCAAAATAAGTGCAGGTCCCAGGAATCCTCGGCGGCGGCTACAGGCTCCCGCCCCCTGGGCATCTCAGGAAGGAGGTCCATTTAGTGAAGCCGGGAGTAAATCAGCCTTGTTCTCAATAACAGACAGCCACATTCCAGGACTATACAGGCAGCCAGATTTGCTCACGTCCAGGGGCACGGGCAGCCAGGAGCTCAGCTTCTTGCGCCCACCTTTCTGCCTGGCTCAGGGGCTACGTGTTTTCCAGGTCATAGGCATTTTAAAAAGATGGCCTCACTGACCTGTTAAATCAGTACAGGGCCTGGCACGAAAGCCTGTACCCCAGCAGGGCAGAACAGTATGGGGGAAAGGGACCAAATCCCTCGGGCCCTGAGGGATTTCTGGCCTTTCCTCCCGGTGGAATTAGCAGGAGTTATCTATAAATCCCCGAGGAATCCATCAGCGGACGAGGCAAGGCTGCCTTTTTAAAGAAATTCACTGACCTCTTGTTAACTTAACTCCTCATTAGGGAACATCTCATCAGCGATGGGCTAGGTGTCAGGTGCCCGGGTGGGCAGACGCTGAGTTCCCTGCAGAGTTGTGGTCCTGCCATGCACTGGCTGCCTTCTGAGCTGTCTCGTTTTCTCTCTCAGCCATATTTCAGATCATTCAGAGTATAAGGATGGGCATGTGAGCCAGCCGGGACTGGACGCGGCTCCTCTGTCCGGAGGGTGGAGGACCCCTTACGCTCTTGGCCAGAGATCTGTGGGAAGCGAATGAGCCACACAGAACAGGAGAGGAATAAAAAGCTCCCGCAACTGGTCCCCGCTCACGTCATCGTGGATGTCAGACCAGACTGCCTCCTCACAGGACATCTTGGTACCTCTGTGTCTGGAGCGGAAAAGACATTTTGCTTTTATGCTGGCAGGGCTGGTGGCTCCCGGCGTCAGCAGCTGTGCTGTCTGTTTGGTTTGCCCCTGGGTTTCATGAATGTATGCATGTGGCCCTCTGCGCGGTCACCGGCTAACTTCCTATGGATACAGTCTCTCCTCCCCTGGGAACTGGTTTTACAAATAAATGTCTTTGTTCAACCTTATACCGCTCGTGGGTCACAGTGAGAACACTCTGGCGAAGGCCACGTCCGGATAGCTCTGGGGAGGGGGGGACCCAGGGGGGTGGGCCGGAGGCGGGGAACCTGATGATGAGGCTGGGGCGGGGCAGGGAGCTGGTGGCCAGAAGCAGAGCTAGACTGACCCAGCGCGTGGCCTCCTAGGTCTCTGCCTGACAGGAAGCGCTGGGCGATTCCTGTAGCCTTGGGTTTTCCACGTATTTGACAATTCTCTCTTCCTCTTCCTCTTCCTCCTCTTCTTTTCCTCCTCCTCCTCCTCCTTCTTGGTCTTTCTGTTTGTTTTTTTGTCATTGTTCCTTCTTTCAATTCCGAAAAAGCATGTCCAACGTGCATTAAGGTCCGATTGTCCCCATTTGGTCTGCGGCCTGCTTCAGGCCTTGGCGTGAAAGAGGTGTCGGAGGCCTCTCGGTGAGAACTGTCCCACGCCGGGTCAGCCCTGCCATGACAGGGCGGCCATCCTCCAGGTGGTCGGCTGGGAGGATGGGCGGGTGAGGCCCCAGGTGGGCAGGTGAGGCCCACCTCTCCCTGACCAGCTGCCCCAAAGCCTCTCCAGGCATGGTCGGTCTGCCTGCAGGGGCATCTCAGCTTCGGGGCAGAGGGGCGGGCGGGACGGGGAGATGCATCTCAAAATGCAGACTCTTGGGTTCCACCTCCAGCCCGCTAACTGCAAACCGCTGTAGGTGGGACTGAGGACGACTGTCTGGTATAAGCCTGGGGGAGGCTCGTGCACAGTAAATTTTGAGAACCATAATCCCAAGAAAGCCCAGCTAATGAGGCATGAGGTTTGTCCCACTCCCAAGCAGAAGGCCCCCAGAGCCTGCTCCTAAGCAAAGTCTGTCCTGGCGGGGCCGAGGGAGCAGGATCTGGCCCGCCTCCTCGATGAGACTTCTGATGTCACCTAAGGAGGCGAGGGCAGCTGCGGGGGCCTCCGGCAGGATTAAAGACACTCACCGTGCCGCTTTCAAACGAAGCTTCGCTGTTTCCTTCTAATTCCATCTCCACGTTCTTGGCAATTTTCTTCATCTCTCAACGTGAGAGCTTTGAAAGTAGACGTGGCCGGAGTGGCCAGGATCTCTCTCGACCACGCAAGGGACTTTGTTGTAAGGGGCACACGTCGAAATAGAGGGCGGGATTCTCCTGTCCGCTGGAGTCTCTCACCGCCGGCCCCTGGCTGATGCTCTTTAAGGCTTGTTTTCCTCCCATCCCCCAGGCTCCCCTCCTGCCTCTTTCTTCCCTGCTGAGAAGAGTGGGTGGCAGGGCTAGTCCAGAATGAGCAGCGCCAGGGACACCGCCAGCACCCCTCTGCTCCCCGCTACTCCAACCCCTAAGCCCCCCAAGCCGGCAAAAGACATTTCCCACTGCTTGAGCGTGGGCCACGATACGTGCTCTGCGAGCTGGTCCCTCACCCCGTGGGCTGTCCGGCTCTCTTCTTCTCGGTCACTGGCTAAGACCAGCATTTACTGGAAAGAAGCAGACCCTCTGCCGCCTGCCAAGAGGCCAGAAGAAGGAGGGCCCCTTGACATTTGGTTTACCTGGCCCGTGCTCCCACACACAGCCTCTCTGACTCCCACGTCGCCTGACCTGACCTAAGTACCGGCAATCCACCTGCCAGGCCACCAGGAAAGGCCACGGCTGGGCCCTCCCCCACCCCACCCCAGTCGGTCTTTCCCAAACAGGAACAGTGGTAGGCGATTATCCCCATTTTGGGGAAAGGGAAACTGAAATTCGGCCAGCTTGGGCTCCAGATAACCCCAGCTGTCTCCAGACGACAGTTGTGGGGAGCCAAGTCAGCGGCCACGCCCGAAACTGCCTGTGACTGATTTATCTCCCCGGGCTACGTGATCGCCCACGAATCGATTTTCCGTTGGTTTCCAGGTGGCCTCCCTGGAGGACTGGCATATGCCAGTCGGCCCTCCCTGGTGACTTCTTCCACCGAGACGGGAGCTGCCCTCGGTGAGCTAGGGTCACGGTTGATCAGTGCCTCGTGACGTGACACAGAGTACGGACATACGGCAGCCCGATGCACAGCACGCCCACCCAAACGAGGTGACGGAACACGCTGATCCTTGACGCATGTCCCGCACTCTGGCGTTTTCTCCTGCTTCGATGGTGGTTGCCCCCGCCTGCGGTGTGAAGAATACTGCTCTTCAGCCAATACTACTCGAGCCCTCAGTGGGGACGTGCGACTTCTTTGGGGATTTAAGGTACGTTGCCAAACCCCCACAGAGATGGCACTCACGCCACCCTGAATCACTGGAACAACACGCAGTAAACCCCAGATCTCATTCGTCAGCATTCGCTTGCTGTGTGTCACGATCTTTCGGGGCGCAGATCGGGGTGGCGGGGTGGTTAAAGCAAGAATCTGCTGAAAATCAAACTCTCTAGGAAAGATGGGCATATGCATTTTTTTAACATCCACCCAGGTGATTCTGATGCTGCGCATCCAGCAGCTAGCATCTGAGGACCAAGGCACCAGGAGATGTCCTTTAACTCAAGCCGGGGACCAGAGGCGATGCCCCACACTGGACGCTGCATTAGCTCTGCCCCGCGGACGTGTCTCCCCACACGCTCCCATGTTGTAAGCGTCCGGGGCGCCCCACAGAGCTCAGCGACGAGACGTGATGTCTTGTTTTGCTGCAGGTCTTGTATGTGTGTGTCGCCCCACGTGGACCAAGGCTGGGGCAGAGTGCTGCGTGCTCGGCTGTCGGAGCTGCAGGAGGGAAGGAGTGTGCGTGGTGGGAAGGCCGAGGGCTTCCCGCCCTCCGGGGCGCACGGACAGACCAGACGCCACTTCTGGGAAGGCCACAGGTGGCCCTGCTCACTGGTTCGGAAGGGAGGGAACCGTGCACGCAGGCACGGAGCCTGCACTTGGCTGGGAGGCAGTTCTCGCCCTACCCGGACACGAGAGTGTCCTCTCGTATCGTCCCCGCGTGGTGTCGAGGCGGTGGCAGCTTGAAAGCAGCCTGGATAATCGGGAAATGAACGGACGCGCTGGGTTCCAATAAAATTTTATTTGTAAGACACGGGAGTCCTGCAGAAGCGTGGTTTGCCCACCCCTGCTCCGGCAAGGCACCTCGAATGGTGGCTCCCCCTTCTTCCAGCCTCACCAGCATCACCGGGGAGCTCGTTAGACACGTGACCCCCCACCCAGGCCTACCCCAGGCCTCCTGACTCCCAGACTCTGGCGTGAGGCCCGGCGGTCTTGGGGCGCTAAGCCCTCCAGGTGGTTCCCACGCAAGTGCGAGTTTGAGAACCTCTGTTCTCGGTCCTGTGCCGAAGCCGAGAGCGGCCCGTGGTTAGGGGCGCCCCGCGCGGGCCTCCTGCCCCTCACTCCTCACAGGTTTAGGTCGACACGAGGGCTGGGTGAACTGTTTTGTGCCTAGAGTTTTGCGCCCCGCATGTTTCATGCCTCCGTGTTTTATCTCTCAACGCGACTGAAAACCCCTTGGCGGCCGAGCGTGCCTTCGACGTCCTGTCTGCACCCCGTCGTCGCTCCGTTTGAAGCATTTAAAAATGGCAGGAAGGCCTTTCTTTTATTCCCCTCTTGAACCTCCAAGAAGATAGGTACATACAGAATTTTCAGCCCACAATTCATCTTTCAAAATTATAGCGTAAGTGCCCACGGGGTGCCCGGCCCTGTTTTGAGGCACCGTCCTCGTCCTCATGGCGCTTACATTCTAGTGGGGGAGCCGTGATGACACATAAACACGTCAGTACGTGCGATGAAGGAAAAGACAGCAACGCGACAGGTAGCGAGGCCCCCGGGGTGCCGAGGCAGTGGGCAAAGCCGGGGAGGGACCCTGTGTCCTCGCGGCCTCCGCGAGGCTGTGTAGGCCTTTGCATCGACCCCCTCCGCACCCAGAGCTGTAACCGAGCCAGGATGTGCCGTCTGCAGTGACGACCGGGCTCGCTCAGCCAGCACAGTGGACGCTTCCCGCCCTCACGCAGACCCCTTCCCACCGGGGCCGGTCAGTGTCCAGGCCACCCCTCTGCGCGAGCACAGCGTCAGCACAGATTAGAGCGGGCCACGCAGGAGGGACGGCCGCCCTTCCCGGCCTCGGCCCGGAGGTGGCACCTCGCTGCCCCTCGTCACCGTTCTGGCCAACGCTCGCAGCATGGCTTCGGTTCATCCGCAGGGAAAACGGGACTGGCAGCCTGCACGCGACCTGCTTCTGCCACGATGCCGACTGTGCCTTTCGCATGCTGGGCTTGTAACCTCCCACGTGCGGCTGTGGCCGGTTTGGGGGCCTTCGCCTTTTCACCAC
>NW_011889151.1:342831-369991 GCF_000151845.1 Pteropus vampyrus
GCGGCCTCCGCGAGGCTGTGTAGGCCTTTGCATCGACCCCCTCCGCACCCAGAGCTGTAACCGAGCCAGGATGTGCCGTCTGCAGTGACGACCGGGCTCGCTCAGCCAGCACAGTGGACGCTTCCCGCCCTCACGCAGACCCCTTCCCGCCGGGGCCGGTCAGTGTCCAGGCCACCCCTCTGCGCGAGCACAGCGTCAGCACAGATTAGAGCGGGCCATGCAGGAGGGACAGCCGCCCTTCCCGGCCTCGGCCCGGAAGTGGCACCTCGCTGCCCCTCGTCACCGTTCTGGCCAACGCTCGCAGCATGGCTGCAGTTCATCCGCAGGGAAAACGGGACTGGCAGCCTGCACGCGACCTGCTTCTGCCACGATGCCGACTGTGCCTTTCGCATGCTGGGCTTGTAACCTCCCACGTGCGGCTGTGGCCGGTTTGGGGGCCTTCGCCTTTTCACCACGGCCCCTTAGACCTCCAGAGCCCATCTGTGCCCAGCTCGCGGACAGTGGCTCAGAGGAGGCTTGCTGTGGGCCACAGGTGGGTGACCATGTGATTTATCACCCGAGCCCGGATACGTTTAAACACAAAAGCGGGTACTTTAAGAATTATGCCAGGACACCAGACATAACTGTGTCTGTCTTGGGCACATCAGGACATATGGTCAACCCACCCACGGATGGACACACAAACCCTCATCCCAAAGCCACTGGACTGGGTTGGAAAGTTTTGCACTTCTGGAAACCCCTTGTTCGTGGCAGAGAGTAGACTCTCCTAAGAAGAAATTTAGAATCTACCTAATAAAAGTGACGCAGGTCATCATCTGCCTTGGCAGAGCCACGGGGAAATCTTTTGGGATGAATACTAAGGATATGGATTATATCAATGCCCTAGTGTGAATGGGGACTAGGGACTGGGGTGAAGGGGACAGCCTCAACGGCAAGGTGAAGTTTAATGGGGGGCTTGGGGGGGACAGCAGGGGATCAAGCTCTTTTCGAGATGTAGCTGGGGAGTTTCAGCCTCAAACGTTTGTCAAAACAGAGGCACAGACTCCGTCACCGACATCGTGAAAGTCCCCAGTGCACAACCCATACGCAAAGACTTCCACTCTATCTCACCTCGACAGATCCAAGCTTCAAATAAATACGAGGAACACAATGAGATCCGCGCAGAGCTGTGTAGCTCTTGGGAAGAAAAGCCCAAATGAATAATTTTAAAATGGGCCATGAGGTGTGTATAACAAATTCATTTCTTCTTGGTGAGAGAAAGATGGAGTTAGGGTTCGGGGGAGAGAAGGGAAGTCGTTACTGCTAAGGAGAAAAGACCAGACAAAAAAGCCCACAGTCACGTGTCGCCAAGCATCCATTTTTAATGGCGTTATGATCTTCACAGACATTTGTTCTTCAGTCTCCCCGCAGGGAAGTTACGCTCGCGAGGAACACCTGTGGAGGACTCACCGTGTGCCAGATACGACTCAGGTACCTGTATCGACTCATCTAATCGTCACGGAATGCCCCTCGGCGGGGAGAAATGATCATCTCTGTCCTGCCGATGAGGATCCTGAGACACGGGAGGTTTGGAGAACTCGCCGAAGGTCCTGCCGCCGGTGACCAGGCGCGCTGACCAGGCCCAGCGTCCGCGCAACGCCCCGGGCGAGGGCCTGAGCCTCCTGACGAAAAGGGCCGGCTCGGAAAGACGCGTGACGTGAAGGCACGACCGAGTCGGGTGCTGGCCCCTTGGCGAGCGCACAGCTCCGGGAGCTGGAGAATCATAGAAACAGCCCCGGACCAGAAGTCAGGCCTCCTGGTTCCAGCCGTGGCTTCCGCTCGTCCCCTGTGCTCTAGGCCTGATGTCCTCATCCGGGGATTTGAAGACGCCCTGTCCTCCCACGTCCCAGGGCTGCTGTGGGAAGTAAACGCTATGATGTACGTGATGTTGCTTTGAAAAAACTGTAAAATGCCATGCAAACGATCTATGTAATGATATAGCTGCGTACAATTATATATGTAATCTTCGCCGGCGATCATATAATGACATAATAATTGCTGCTCAGGACAGGCGAGCACTGCACACACAAAAACGTCGTTTCCTGTCCAGAATCCCACCTCCACCGGGCCCTCCCTGGACCACCGTGCTCCCAGCAGCGAGAACGCCCCGGACGGGGAGGATGGGTTCACACAGCCCGTCCCGGCTGAGGCAGGAGGTGCTGAAAGTCCACACGGGGGCCGCGGTCAGAGCCGTGGTTTCCTGTGTTAATACTGTGATTTGCGGTTGTTCTCGAAGGTGGAGTCGAGGCAGGTCCGAAAGTCCTCTGGGCTGTGGAGGACCGTCACCATCTCTTTAGAGGCTGGCTGACCGCTGACGTCGATCTGCCTCTATGGTGTCTCCAGACCTGCCGTGGGCGTGGAGACGGGGCATGCGGTCAACTCAGCCCTGGAGAGAGGCGGGAGGAACATAAGCAGGAAGGGAGGGAGGGAAAAGAGAGAGAGAGAAGAAAACGGATGGAGGGGACCCTCTGGCCCCTTAGGGATCCGCCCCGCGGGCCGCATGGAACCGCCGGCTACGCTTTTCACCCCGGTTACCAGGTCCTGCATGCCCCCCACATTGTCCATCTCCTCTCTCAGAACCACAGCTCACACGGAGACGTTTCTAGAGAGATGGTAGAAGTAGTTCCAAGACCTGCGTCATTTCTCCGTGAGCAAAGGGCTTACTTTTCCCGTTTTTTGTGTGACTTATCATTTCAATAAAGCACCTTCAGACTGGATAAAGGTACATTTCTGGTGACGAGACGTAGGTAGGCTTGTCGGGGAGCAGGACTCACATGCAGGAAAAGGGCCCTCGATTCTGGGGACCGGGTATGTCTTCTGAGCTGGGAAGAGCACAGAGCAGGGGGACTGGGGTGCTCTGGGCCCCTGCATGGGTGCTCAGGCTCCCGAGGCTTCAGACACACAAAGGCACCCTGTGAAGCTAAGCAGCAGCCAGCACGTGGACACATGCGCGTGCTCACATACAGACACACGCATCTGCACGCGCGCGCACACACACACACACTGGTGCTGGGCCCACAATCTAATTTTCCTCCCGAGCAAGTCAAGGTGGTTGCCAGAACACACGACGACTTTCGACATGACAGGGATGTAGAAGGTATGTGTGTATTCGATATACATCCACGAAACGGGCCTTTGCTCTGTCTTCTGGAAGGTCTCTGGGGAACATGGAAGGGAGAGGAGAGGTCGGCACTGTCGTTCCAGGCCCTGCGTATGAGAGAACGTGGGTTTTTCTGACACGGTGGAGGTTCCATTTGTTCTCTGCCCACACGGGGATCCTGGGTGGGCGTTTCTTTCTATTTTACACAAATGCCACAAATTGGCAAAGGACAGCAAGGGAACAGGAGCGTCCCCTGTGACTTAGGGCCATTCACTGTCGGAAGTCACCAAACCTGTATTTCCAGGGCCATCTCTCCAGCTCTGGGAGAGGAGAGGCCGGTGAGGCTGAATTCCTTTCAGCGGAGTGAAACCCCTCAGGACGTCTCTCCTGTTTTCCAGTCAGGGCTGCTACCTGAGATCATCGTTTATTTGTGTCGGAGAGGTCCCTGCCGCTTTCCACCCTGGCCGCTCCCCAGGGGCTGAGGAGGGGCATTGTGGCTGATGTAATAACCCCACCTGGGATCTGCAGGAAGCCAGCACACAGCCTCCCCAGCCTCCCCCGGGGCAGCCCTGCGGGGCGGGAGGCCGGGCGCAGCCCCAAGGGCCAGTCGCAAAAATAGTCTGAGTCTTCCAGTAAGGGCTCGTGCTTTTCCCCACTAAAGAGCAGCAACCGCTGCCCTGTATCTCGCAAGACTTACGCTCTGCCGGGCGGGGCCTTCGGTGGCACTTCTTGGGCGAGCTTCGCGAGCTGTGCCCGTGAATTGGCCCCCAGGGACCCTCCCTCAGTCCCGCGCTGGGCTGCGCACTGTCCTCCTTGCCCAGGCCGAGCTGGCTCTGGAATTCTCTCCCTAAGGCCTCTCCCCGCGGCCTGAGAGGGTACGGCAGGTGCCCAGGTGTTCGGTCTGGCTATCTGCTTCTTAACTGATGCAGAGGTGAAGTGCAGTTGGTGCAGCCATCGTTGGCACAAGGCGTGGGGGCGGTTCTGGGGACAGCAGTGTGTAGGAGGCTGCCGTCCAGCTCCCGCTGGCCTCTGTCAGTCTCGTGCGGGAAAGTCCTCCCGTGATGGCCAAGTGTGAACCATCACAGACATCGTGGGGCCCCATAGCCTTGTCCCTTCAGAGCCATCGCAAGAGGGGACACCTTCTAGTTGCGATGGGGGGGTGGGGTTCCCACCGGTCTCTGGGGCAGCTGCCTGGGGAGGGCTTTTCAGGGCCTGGGGGGCAGCCAGGACCCCTCCCTGTCCAGGGGGCCATGGGCTACGTGGGTCTTGCCCTTAATCCTACACACCTGGAAGCAGTTCCCCTCCTGCCAAAGATGGGGTGAAACCCAAATGATTTGGGGTGGGGGGTGCCAAGGCACAGGGTCAAGGCACCTGTGAGGTGTGGGGCAGAGGGGACTAGTGGCTACTGCCGACCCCATTGTCCCTGTCCCCTTGATAATAGCCGTTGCCAGGCAGATTTTCTATGCACCTGCCAAGGTATTTCAGGAAATCCGGAAGCTGATTTTCCTTTACACAACAAAGGCGGTGTTGCACAAATTTAAAGGTGTGTCAGGGAGTGCGGAGCAGAGCGGCTGCTCGGGGAGAGCGGGCAGACAGGGCCGCCCGCTGCAGCTCCTCCTTCGGCGGCTGGAGTTTCCAGGACGAGTTCCTCCCTCCTCCCGCCGCGGTCCCTCCTCTCTCTGAATCCACCTCCCTCTCCGCCTCCAGAATGGCAGAAATCTGTCCCGAAGCCCTGACTGGGTGCCGCACACGGTTCAGGTCATTTATCCCCAATCCTGGGGTCGACGGCTCTGCTTCTCTGCAGCACGTGCTCCTTCCCTCCTGCTGCCTCTGTGCTGGCTCCCCACCTCCCCCCTCACACACACACACACGTGCGCACGCACACACACGCTCACACACACGCTCACGCACGCTCACACACGCTCACACACGCTCACACACACGCTCACACACACACACACACGCACGCTCACACACACGCTCACGCTCACCCCCGGCCCTTGCCCCGTCTCTCTCGCGCACAGTCTAGTCCAGGGATGGGAAGCCACCGGCTCCTCAGGGAGGAACAGCCTCACGCTGTGAAGAGCCCGTCTGTGTCCCCTCGCTGAGCCACCTGGGGACCAGCTGTGCTGGGCAGCAGCCGGTCGCCCTGAGGACCAGTGCTGAGACCCATGGACTGAGTGGAGCCCGGGGGAAGCAGAGCACAGTCCCACACAGGAGAGCCCTCCTGGGGGCTGCACATGGGGTCCCCAACCTGGCAATGCCCAGGCCCAGGGCCAAGGCCTGGTCTGGCGAGGGCTCTGGCCTCCCATCTGTCCTTAGCACTGCTCTGACCGCTGAGGTGGGGGACAGAGACAGACAGCGGTCAAGGGAGAAAACAGAGACAACTTCCTTTCCTGGCAAAGGCCGTGGTGGCTGCAGTGCTGGGTAGCAGAGGGGTAAGCGCGGAGTCGGAGCCTGGCAGGGCCACTAACTGCATCTGGACACCTGGCAGGCAGGTCGCTCACCTTCGGTGGTTTTCCAGTTCTCCCACAAGGAGTTGGAGTTTATCAGTTTTTATTTTAGGGGCAGTACTCACCTTTTAAAGAAAATCGGAGAAGCCAAATATATAAAAATACATGAAGGTGGGGAGTGCCCAGTCCAACCCACATTCACGCCCCCGCACCCAGCAACAGCGCTGTCCGGCTTCCTTCAGTCAACAAACCCTCTGGGGACAGACCGTGTGCCGTCCACAGCATCAGCGAGCAGGAGCGTCCAGCACGGGCTCCGGTCCACTGGGAGCTCACAGTCCAGACAGGAGACGGACATGCGAACGACGTGGGGTCAGCTCGACAGGAAAGCGATCTGAAGTCCACTGCTGGGCGGATGCCCAAAAGAGCAGGAAGCGGGGGCTGAAAGAGATATTTGCACACGCATGTTCAAGGCGGTGTTATTCACAACAGGCAAGGGACAGAAGCACCCGGACGGAGTCCGTCCGTGGTGAAGGATACACAAAATGCCGTCTATACGTCCGGCAGATATTAGTCGGCTTTTAAAGAGAGGGCAGTTCTGACACAGGTTGCAACGTGGGTGAACCTTAGGGACATGCCATGCTAAGTGGAATAAGCCAGTCACGAAAGGGCCAACATTGTATGACTCCACTTACGAGATACTTGGAATGGTCAAATTCCCAGAAACGGGAAGTGGGGTGGTGGTTGTCAGGGGCTGGGGGTGGGGTGGGAGTGAGGGGCGGTGTTTACAGTTTAGAGTTTCAGTTTGCAAGACATGAAGAACTCAGTGAGGGGACAGTGGTGACAGCTGCCAGCGTGCAAAGGTACTTAGCGCCACTGAACGGAACGCTTAAACTCAGTTAAGACGGTAAATGCTGTGTGACGGAGATTGCACCAGAATTAAAAACTAATTTTAGAAATCGGTGGGTCTATGTGTCCACCAGGTAGCCCAGGTTTGGCATGAGCCGGGGTGCAGAATTATACGGGGGCTCGGCCTGAGGCGGGGGTCTCCTGAAGGGTCTCAAGGACTTGGCACATGCGCCCCCTTTTCCCCAGATGCTTCTCCCCCAGACACTTCTTCCGCTCAAATCCGCTGGGCTCTGTCCTCAAACGTCACTGCTCAAAGAGCCCTCACTGGCACCAGCAGCCGAGACGGGGCTCCCACGCGGGCTAGACGTCCCTGGCAATCACGCCATCAGGCGTGGGGGTGTCTGTGCGCCCGAAACTAATGAACGGCACGTGGCAACTCTAACTGAAACATAAATTTAAAAACGATCGATTTAAAAAAATAAATCAACGAACGAACGATGCTCCCGCGCGTGCGCGCACACGCACGCGGACGTACACCCGCCTGTCACACGCCCGGAGACAACACCGGCGCCATCCCCCGCGCCGGTGTCCACGTGGTTGTTTGTTTCCTTCCTGATTCTCCCCTCAGAGCGTAAGTGTCGCCAGGACAGGGACATTGTTTGGTTCACTGTCTCCCCCCGACCCCCCGCCGCCCCGTGCTTGACAATCATAGGCGTGGATACGGATTTTTTGAAAGAATGATGGGTAAACGAGTGAGTGACGGCTGGCCGGTTCGGCCCGCGAAGCCCCCCGCTTTGAGCCCGGGCCGGCGCGTGCCCACCTGCCTGGGCTCGTCCTCCTGGCCTTTGCCTCCTCGGAGAATCTCGCAAAGAGTCGACGTCCAGCTGAAGATGAGATCTGAGGACACGATTCGGACTCTCAGCTAAATGGTACCTTTCACCATCCTCTGCCCTTCTAACGTGGCTTCGTAGGTCAGGTACCAGGGGAATGACAGATGGCGGTGAATTGTGAGGGAGAGTTAATTTTAGGGAACAAGGAACTCAGTTTTTAAAATAGAAGCATCCCCCGTTCGAGGTGGAGAGGTGTGCAGACGTGGGCTGAATTCGAAACGGGGAGACAATATCAGTTTCAAATGGACACGTGCAGGCCCGGATTGTCCTCTCGGCCAAGCTTGGTGGGTAACCAGGGCGCTGAGACACGTTTTTGCTGAGGAGGAGGAGCCGCTGGTGGCAACAGGGACACAGAAGGGAGGCCCAGGGACCCTCAGGCAGGCACACGAGCTTAGCTTTCCTCTCAGACTCACAGGAGCCTGATGCTTACAACGGCTCACGTCCATCAGCGCATTTTAACATCTCCAACCCATTCCTCCTCCACAGGAGGCTAACCCCAAAACAGAAACGGCAACCTCGATAAGGAGTCTATGAAAATCGAAGCTAGAACGGCAACGTCATTTGATTTTTCAAGGCGATGACGCCAATTCCCATTAGAAGCATCCTCACCGTGACATTATGACATCATCTCATTCGTTATGCCTCAGAATTCAACCGATGGCACCACAGATGCCCCAGAAGGGAGGGAACGACAGAAGTCACTGGGCCAGGCTTAAGCCATGGGTCGCAACCATTTTGCGGGTCATGAAATCGATTTCGCAAACCATGATAAGAATCTGAACTTGACACAGAGCAGAAGTAAGTAGGCCAGGTCACGGTCCACGGCACACAGGGCAGCGAGCCCTGCCTCACGACACCTCCCGCTTTGTTACGTATACATAGGTGCGTGTCCCCTGCACTGCCACAGGAGCTCTGCTTCCTACTCTGGATCCTGGCCCGGAGAAATCTGAAAGCGGCTCTTCTGGCCCGTTTTGGCTTACTGGCCTCAACGCTCCTACACACAGCCCATGCGCCATCATTCCTCAATTCCTGGATTTATTAAGTGCCCTTGGTGTGAAAGGCACTGTTCTGGGTCCTAAGGAAACAAAGATGAATAGGACGCTGTGTTAGGCAGGGCCAGGCAGGACCCAGGTGGCACGCTCTAATTGGGTAACACGAGGAGGGTTTAATAAAGGAGCTATTTATCTGGTGCGGGCAGGGGACAGGGAGACCTAAAGAGATACTGCACGGCTGGAGCTAGGAACAGCAGAGTGAGGGTGGGAGGGGCAGGGGAGGAAGCTGTTTCTAGAACCCAGAGCTCTGTGGAAGGGACTCTGACAGGACGTGCCACCTTCCATCCAGGGAGACAGCCGGCTCGCGCAGCCCTGCACGGAAGGAGCCAGAGGGATAAACATCTCGGCCTCATTCTGCTCTTTCTCTCTCTCTCCTGCCGTGAGCTCCATTGGCCAAACGCGACCGGGGGGCCCAGCGATGCCGTCCACGTGGGCGAGCAGGGCGAAGAAGCGGGGAGACTGGATATGGGGGGCAGACCGGAGGTGACTGGTACAAAGGAAATGCTTGCTCTCCGGGAAGGTAGATCCGTTCGATGAAAAGGCACGTGATCCAAAAAACCCACGGCGAGGTAGCCGTGCCGGCAGAGGGGCAGGAGCGGGGACTCCCACAGCAGCGAGGGAGCCGCTCCGGGCTCTGGGAAGGCTGGGGGAGGCTCGCGGGGGCGTAGCGCTCTGTCTCCCCAGTGTCCTTTCCTTTGGGAGCCACCATCCCCGCTCCCCTCCCTGCGGGGGGTCCCCGTGGGTCCCAGACACGGTGCCCCGCCCCTGTCCGCTGCGGGAAGCCATCAGAGTGAGTCCCTATGCCCGGGCCGCAGAGCTGGGCTCAGAGAAGGCCTAGAGCTCAGCCCCTCAGAGTGTTCCCCAGGCACCCCCGCCCCCCGCCACTGAATTCAGGATGCTGAGAGGATGTACAGTTAGGACCTGGGCTGCCATCTCTCCCCTCCTACCAGTAAGTGTAAATATTCAGCCGACTGGGGAAAATCAGGCAGGGCAGAGATTCCGCTTTCTGGGCAATGTTACCTTAGATGGAGGCGTACATCACATTCGTAATGCTGTCTCTCTTTGTTTGTTAGCTGGCGTTGAGTTGCTGTCCTGGCATAGCCTTAAAGTGGACTTCCTGTCCTACCCCCCACACAGAGGAAAGCACCCGTGCACGAGCGTGGAAGTGAGGAAGTGCACGGCATATCGAGGGACCGGCTAGGTTTGTGGCTTGGCCAGGGCCAAGGATGCTTTGTCACTAGAGGTGGTAGTTAAAAGCTGTCACAGTGGGCTTGAGTTAGAGCTAAACAAATGAGTATTCATTAGGATTTAAGCAGGGAGCAACATCGAAGGATGGGTGATTCAGAAGGCTCCTCCTGAGAGGCGTGTGCAGGACAGGTGTGTAGAAGTGGGCAGTCCTGGAGCGAGGGGGCACTGCAGCGCCTGGGGAGATGCAGGGGGCTCCAGAGCTGAGCAGGGGAGGAGCAGAGAGCAGTGCTGGTATCTGGGAGGGGCGGAGGGAGGTGAAGGGGCAGGCTTAGCACGGAGCTTGGGGTGAGGAGGTGAAGGATGGCACGGATGGAACCTTACTTCCCTTGCTGCCCACATCCCATAACTTGGAGGGTCTTCCCCTTCCTAGTCACCAGGTCCCGAATGCATCCTGCCTCGATCGAGCTCATATTGACTAGCAGGGGAGAGAACCCGCACACACGTCTGTGAATGCAGCCGCCGGTCCCGGGGGCCCGCTGGGAGGTCACGGCACCGTGGTGGAACACGGAACGTGTTATGCTCTGACACTGCGAAGTCTCTTTTCACATAGGCTCTGGATCGCTTTTTAATGAATGTTTAGTGACTATTTTTACAAATGAGTAATTCTTTAACCCATCTGAAATGCAGGCGTGTACCACTCAGCTTAGCCTGTCTCCCCACATCCTAAAACGACTCATCGCCAGCCCTCTGAATGTAATCTGCTTCAGCAAGAGGGTAGGATGTGAAGATTCTAGAACAGATATTATGGGAAATGCATGAAAAGAACATGTTCTTACTGTTTTTAAGTAGCTTAGAATGCAATTATAACTACCTATCTATCTATCATGTGTCTACTACCCATCATCTATCTATCTATATAGCTATCCATATCCATTTATAGACAGGTATCGACAGGTGTGTGTGTGTGTGTGTGTGTGTGTGTGTGTGTGTGTATATATATATACACATGATTAAAGACCTTTGGGCCAAGCTGCAGTTGTGAATTGTCAGTGTGGAACGTGCACCGTGATTCTTCGTGGTTCTGGAAATGTTGACGGCGAGGTTGCCACAGCACCCTCATAGCTCAGCAAGTCTGAGCGGTTTCGCCGTGCAGACTTCTGATGGCCTCTTATCCCTCTACATTGTGGATCATTCCGATTAGTCACCGGCCCTTCGCTTCCGTGAGCTTTGCCCTGGAATACGTCCCCTGGATTTTGTGCCGTCCTCTGCTCTCTCTTTTCTGGGGTCCGTCTTCTGTTTATTTCGCCCAAATCTCACGGACTTCTGCAGATGCACCTCGCGCATGGCGGTATCGCAAAGCGGGCGGCCCGGCCTGCCTCGGCAGGCTGCGCGGAAGCTCCTGTAAACCGGCCCTTTGCACCTCTGTCCCCGACCCCGTTTCAGGAACCTCAGTGTTTACCTTACCGTCTGAGATGAGTTTCTTCAGTGAGCGCCCTGCGGTAACCACCACATCGGCCTCTGTACCTTTCTCCTAGATCACCATTTATCAATCTGATTGCACCCAGTGTGTCCCCCACACGTCATGCCATCCCTTTCTGAAGATCCGTGGGAGCCTGACACGCAGGTCTCATTCATTCTACTCGTGTTGTGTGTCAAGCACTCTGGGAAAGAAGCTGGGTGACTGGAGGGCAGACGGACCAGCAATTACATGCGGGGTGGGAGGGGGGCACCAGGCAGGCAGTACGGGATTCTTGGGGGGCAGAGAGCAGCGCTTTCTCACCCAGTCTCAGGGCTGGAAGCTTCCCAAAGGAAGAGACAGGTGAGCTGAGCCAGGAAAGAGAGAACAAGGAGGGCCCTGGGGACAACGGAAGGGGAGAAGCTTGGCTTTTCTGTGTCACGAAACGGAAGGAGCCAGTGGCCGCAGGGAAGGCTGTGAGACGTGAAGGCGCTTGGCTTTCGTCTGAGGGCAATGGGAAGCCACACATTTCATCCAGAAGGGATATGATCACACTGATCACATTTCCTTCCGCCTTCGAGAGCTCAGAAGCTCAGAACCGAACCGGCAGCCCACTGCTGGCCACTCCACAGAGCCGTCGTGTGCAACGTGAAGATGAACCTACCTTTCCTCCGTCCGAACATCCTTTCGGCCCACGTCCTCTCTGACTCACTCATGTCGTCCTCCGTGCATCTCTGCAAGCGAAAAGAAATAAACCATGTGGCACAGGTGTTCTCCTACATCCCTGAGCTAAACCCTGGTGTCCCGTTTTATAGAGAAGCTGCCATGGCCTTAGCATCATTTCATTCATCTGCGGGACTTGTTCCACATGTCACCTCCCCAGCCGATTGTAAATGCACAGAGGCAGCGCCCGTGTTGTGGCTCAGACACGGAGGACCCAGGCCCGGCTGCCAACCGACTGACCCCCTCCCCCGCTGGGCTGCGAGATCCTAGACCTAAGTGTCATCTGCTCCGTCACACTGTCTTCTGCCACCTGCTTCGGCGTCTCATGGACACAGCCTCTCCTCTGCCTTCTACATATACATGCTTTCGAAGAGCCATCATTTAACTTCCAAGTATATCAAGTAACTAAAACCAGCTCACGGGCGCCTTCAGAACTAGACTTTTGGTACTGGGAGAAGCCTGAGCGATGCTTCTGACCTGAGTGACTCATCTGACAGCGAATTAACTTCGGCTCAGGGAGACCAGTGGCTCCTCAAGGTCATGCAGCTGGTCAACAGCAAGTTTCAGATCAACAGTGGTTCTCAGGTACCTTAAAAATGTCCTCGGTGGTATATACAGTGTTGCTTTGTTCATTTAGAAACATAAAGAGTAAATGTTTAATTTGGCTTGCTCATAAAACCAAGCTGTTTGCAATATGAAGAATTTATTTTTAAAAGATTTGAAACCACAGCCCCGTGATTGAGTCTAGCCACTCTTCTGCCTTAGATCCTCGGAAACGGAGTGACAAAGCACCCTTACGAGCTCAGGGCACAGCTGTCCAGCCTTCTCCCTGCTCACCCAGCTCTCCTCATGCCAGCTCAGCCATCCAGGCTTCAGACGGCGCTTGAAACCTGAGGGGTCCCCGACAGTCAGAGACAGTAGCCAACACGCTTTGGGCACTTCTAGGCAATAGGCACCGTTCCAAAAACAATCCCCAAGATACCTGTTTAATCCTCACCACCACCGTGCATGACACGGAGGCCCTGAGAGGTCAGACAGCTCGTCAAGGTCACAGGTGGCATCGCCGGCAGCTGGTCCCCTTCCTACCGGGACAGGACTGTCTGTAATGCTCAGCTCTGGCCTAGGGGCCTCTCTCTTGAGCCCCAGACCCCAGCAGACAGCAGCCTACTGGGCTCCCCACAAAGCTGTCCAAGGAGCAACCCCAAAACTACTCGGCTTCTCGCCCCTGCCCATGCAGGCTGCCGGCTCGGCACCAGGACTGCCGGCGCTCGCCCCCTCGGTGTCCTTCCCCGCCGCCTGCTTTCTGTCCCTCTTATTCCTGGCCATTTCTCAGGTCTGGGCCCTTCTGCCAGGGTCATCCCCACCGCACGGGTGGCTGCAGTTTCCCTGGTGGTCTTTGTGCCCCACCGTGAGCCATGGCCCCATCCAGCCCCTCGTCCCCACCTGCCCTCCCCACAGATGTCAGGACCCTGAGAGGCGACTGTGAGAACATTCCCACCGGCCTCAGCTCTCCGCAGCCCCGAGGGGACCATGATGCTCTCAGCCTCCCCTGGGACAGCAGCCTGGCTCCTGGCCAGGCCATGCTTCTCGCATCTCTGCTTTGACACCCGCTCTTCCTTCCTTCCTTCCTTGGAGTCCCCTCCCTCTCTCCCCTCCAGCAGATCTGGGCATTTCCTTCTTTACTCCAAGGCGGCCCTTTGCGCTCCCCTCCCCCAGCATTTTTTCTAGAGTGAAACAACTCACTTTCCTGTGTCCCTCCCAGGCAGTAGGAGCTGGATCGGGCTCACAGCTCTACAGCGGTCAGGCAGAGAAGAGAGGTAGGCGGAGGGGTGGCTGGAGGAAGAAATGAATGGCATATGCGATCGGCCCTGCCATCAGCTCTGCAGAGAAACCATTCTCTTCTGCAGGGCCGTAGTCCGTGTCGGGACCAGCTGACCGCTGCCTGGGCTCCTGGCTCCTGCACCCACGACAACCAGGACCACGTCCACCGTCCTTGTCAAAGCCCGGCCTCTCCCCGTCCCCAGCGAGGCCCCCACCCAGCCCAGGACCAGAGTTCCTCCCCTCAGCTCGGTGTCCTCACCCCAAACTAGGAAGGATGGTTGGAATCCGCCAGCGGGTGCTGGACAGAGGAGCCACGTCCGTTTGCTGTCTGTGACGTGAGCACTCAGTAAATATTTGTGGAGCAAAGGCATGAAGTACTATAAATATTTGTTCCAATCGAGATGCAATCAGTCTCAGAGAGAAAAAGTTTGCAAAACCAAAGCAAAGCATCGGGATTTGCAGGCACTTGAGGTTACCAGGTTCCAGAAGGCTAAGGTTTTAAGGACACGAACGTGTGCTCCTTGCAGTCGTCAGCCCCTTGTAGGTGAGAAGGGGAAGGCTCAGGAGTGAGGGTCCAGTGGCCTCTACCTCCCAGGAGACATTCACCACTCCTGTGCCCGTGTCCCAGCCTGGCAGAGGGGCCCAATGCCAGCTCCCCACTCCCCAGAGATTCTGGCGTTGGATGATTACCCCAGAAAACGCTTCCAACCTTACTTGGGGCAGTTTTCTTTCTCCTTTTTATTTTTGACCCTTAAGTTGTCCTCATTGAATTCAAACCATTAGGAGAAACATTTGAGTTGACCTGTAATTTCATAAAGAAATCATTTTTCGAAGCAGATGCAGTGGCAAGGACTTCCGCTGACGCAAACTTACGTCATGTGTCCTGGAAAATAAATGTGTCCATCCGAGCTCCACACTACACGCTCCCCCAGGAACTTTACAAAACCCAGAAGAGCACGTGGAGAAATGATGTCCGTGGGGAACCCCACCTTGCAGAGATGAGTTTTTCATTTTACTTTTGTTTAAAACAATAAACACTTTGTACATGTATCTTTACAAGCAGCACGTAGCTTCTTAAGAAAAAACAATAACAGAGCAATGGGATGGCCGTCCCGAAGGGTATGCACACGTTAAGGCTCTGGGGACATAAGTGCAAACTGCCCTATGCTCTCATCAACTTTTTCATCATTTCCAATTTGATGCACAGTCTAAAACACCAACAGACACGGTCGGCTGACTTCTAGTAACTCGAAGGCATATATGCAGCTCCCTGGTCTTACCGAGTTCTTGTCCAGCGAGGTGACAAAGAGAAAAGGCAAAGCCGAGGCCTGCTCGAACCCTCCAGGTCGGACCTGCTCCTTCTCGTCCTGCCGTGTCCTGCACGCCTATTCCAACAGCCTACTCGACCTATCGGAGCGTCTGAGTCTAGCGATTTTCCTGGGGACGAATCATCTCGTCCTAAAAGCAAAAGACCGAAGTTATTCCAAAGCACCAGGGCTCCCCTGACCGAGCTCCCTGGGGGGCTTCTGGCACCAGATGTCCATTCCCAGCTGTGCCCCCACCCCAGAGACCACGGCCTTTGTAGAGACAGCAGATGACGACGACGCTGAGGATGGTGGGCAGAAGCCAGTCACCAAGGAGAGAATTCAGTGGCTGCACAACCTTGGATGGGGGAAAAAAAAAAGTCTCTGTTTCACTAACCTCTAATTGTCATTTAGCATTTGCTTTGGTAATAAAGGCAGGTGACAAACCGTGGTGGTGTTAGCTGTTCCTGTGACTTCATTACCAGTAGAAATTAGAGATGTTTCAGATTTATTAAAGGTGTCGCAGGTATTTCAAAATGCCACCAAACTCATCACTGCTTTGCAATTACAGCAATTAATGAGACCCACTACTGGATCATGTTAGTTAAAATGTTAATAAATAAGCATTATCGATTATCTTTTTTAAGATTCTGATAACTGTATTTTAATATAAAGGTTTTCTCTATGATCCTGCATTTTTTATTTTAATTCTAAAACCTTGTTCCAGGGGAAGAAAAGCATTTGTTTATTACCTGACGAAGACTGTAAAAATAAACAAACAAAACGCCTTGCTCTGAGAATGGTTCAGCAGGCACCAGAAGGATCTTAGCATAAAAAAAGATGAAGAACCTGGCGAAGGCAGTGAAGATTTGAGCCCTGTGGGGAGAGTGAACTTTCTGTGTTATAACCCAGAGTTCCCTGGCGCCGGAAGGACAGAGGCCCTTCTGAGTGCTTCTCATTGCCTTGTTTTCATTCATTCAAAAGACATTTATTTAGCAGCTACGCAGTGCCGGACAAAGTGTAAAAACGGCACCCAAGACAGGACGAGAAGGAGCAGGTCCGACCTGGAGGGTTCGAGCAGGCCTCGGCTTTGCCTTTTCTCTTTGTCACCTCGCTGGACAAGAACTCGGTGAGACCAGGGAGCTGCATATATGCCTTCGAGTTACTAGAAGTCAGCTGACCGTGTCTGTTTGTGTTTTAGACTGTGCATCAAATTGGAATTCTCTGAGCCCTGGTAAGAGAATTGCTGACCCCGGCAAGTGAGAGGGTGAGGTGAGCAGACCCAGGAGCCGGGGCTCAGAGAAAACAGATTCTGGCCGCTCGGCCACTCGTTGCTTTGAAACCTGTAGACAGACGCTCCTCCCTGGTGTAGAAACGCCATCCGAATAATTCACGACTCTTATCACTTATCTGTGACTCCCGTCAACCCTGCCCATCAAAATCCTGCTTATCCCTCAAGATCCTGCCCTGCTCCTCCCCACCAGCTGGAGCTCATCACCCGTGGGTTTTAGCACTGTCCCCTCTATGTGTGTTCCGTAGGAGTCTGACTCGCCTCCAGGATCCAAGCCCCCTCTGTGCTGTCTGGCAGCTTGAGAGGCGGAGGGGCCGATCTGGAGCCCAGGGGTCCAGCTTGGCTCCAGATCAGCCTCCTCCCGTTCTTAGCTGATGGACGGGGCAACTTACTTGCCCGTCTGCTGGCTGATTCACACTGATGGGCTTGCAAAGGACCAAGCTATAACCCATGCTACACCAAGACCTCTCTCTGAAGTTTCCTTCTGCTAGCCCCAGCAATCAAATGGGATTTCCAAGGAGACACACTCACTCACTCTTTCAACCGGAAGGCTGCTTCAGACGCTTGCTCTCTGGCCTGGAACCCCCTCCCTCCGCCATGATGTCCTTTCCCACCTGCCCCACCTCGTCTTTTCAGACTTTTAAGTCAAGTTGCTCCCTCTTGGAAGCTTCTTCAGACACTTCTCATCCACCCACTCCAGCACCCCAGGTAGAGATGACTCCTTCCTCCTTCATGTCCCATTGTACCCTGAACATTTTATTTCAAACGCTGTCTATGTCCCCTCTCTAGTTAGAAGTTCTCACATTTGTGGCCCCAGCATCAAAAAGGCAATATGTCCTTGCTGAATCGGGAAGTGAGTGGAGGAATGAATGCATGCATGAATGAATGAATGAATGCCCCTTCTCTCTGCTCCCCGCTCTTGAGAGCTCTGCCCTTTCTCTTCCCATCAGTCTTGCTTCCAGGGCTGTCTTGGACATTAACTCTGTGATCGTGGCTAAGTGACTTCATGTCCCTGGGGTTTGGTGTCCCCTCTGTAAGGAAGGAAGGGGAAGACCAGAGGCTGTTTAGAGACACCCTCCCACCCCTGCCCCTGGGTAATGTGACTCTGTGTGCGACTTTGCAGGTCTCGGCGCTGTTGGGGTAGAACCTTCTAAGGACACGCTCTCTGTCCCAGGCACCCACCCGGGACCAGCGTCCTGACCCTCGCATCCGGTTGGCCATGCGGTCCTCTTAGATGGATGGCTTTCATGCCTTTACATCTCAACACCCTCCGCCCCTCCCCCGTAAACCACTGCTCGAACCCAGGCCCCCATTCCCTCCCACAGGGCCCGTCTTCGAATGTAACGACCTCAGTGACCGCCGGTCTCATCCGAGCCCATCCTGTCTTCGCATAGCCCCAGCCCCCCACCCCGGAGCCTGGTGATTTGGGGACAGAGGCTTGTGCAGAGATTGCAAGGACCGCGTGGGGGTCTAGATTTGCTATTAAAATAAAAATTCCTTGACTTTAGTCGCTTCCTTCCACAAACCTGTGTCATTCTACCTTCAGCGCTTTCCTCAAACCTCCAGCCTTTGTCACCTGCATCTGCACCCACCTGCACGTTCTGGCCCTTCTCAGAAAACCCGGTCCCTCCCCCCGCGCTGTGGTCCAGGCCTCCTCAGGGAGTCAGTTACCACCTACGATTGACAAGCATAGGCGAGTGCCTCCTATTTTAAATTTCTGCCCCTGATCTTCTGTCCGGTTGTCCCTGCCTCTCTCCCTCCTAGAGACAAGTCCGTGAGGACACTGGTGTCCACTCGTCAACTCCCTTCACCTCCCTTTCCACGCTCAGGCCCTCAGGGCAGGTCTCGGCTCCGCCCACCCGAGCGCCTCTCGTGCTTTGCTCGACACCCTCCGGGACACTTCTCTGTTTAGACTCTGTCCCGGCACCTCTCAGGCACAGTACAATGTCACCCACACCCTTTTCCCGGATTTCCCTGCCGCCCAGGGCTCGCCTGCCCCTCTCACCTCTGACTGCTCTCGGCCTCCTCCTCCTCCTCCTCCGGCTCTTCCCGGCTCCTCCCTCGGCCGGATTTTCCCAGGCTCCATCCTCCACCCTCCTGCTCAGCGCCGGGCGCCCGGGGCGTGCGGGGTGTCCCCTGGACCGCAGGGCGCACACATCGGCCCTGGTGGCAGCGCAGCGGCTGCGTGTCACTGCCAGGGAGGGCGACAGGCCGGCCGCGGTGCTCAGTGGCCCCGGTGCTGTTCCGTGAGCCCACCCCAGACCCCAGCGGCCTCGCCACGGCTGCAGGAAACGGACGCTGGTTCCATTCCGCGCCGTGTGGGCACAGGGGGCCACCCACATTCTTCCACTCACCCTCATTTTGTCCCCATTTTATCCCAGAAGACACAGCTCAAGGATCGCTTTCTCGGGCAGGCTCCTAGGACCGCCCGAAGTAGAGCTGACCGCTACCTCCATGTAGATGACCGCTGGTCATTTTACGGGATGGTCTCGACCACGAGGACCAGGTCCACACTCCAGGGACGTGTCCTTCACCTGTGATGTTAGTATGATTTTTCACACACTGGTGGGCGCAGTTTGAGACCATGGGAGGTGGACCACAGTTCTTTATCTCTAAACGGACTCATCACTCACGGAGCACTTTGAGAATTCCAAGTATGCAACAACAATCATGCCTGTGGGAAAAACAAATAAGCCACCAGAATCCCGGCCTGTTGACCAGGAAACAGGGGGAGGGCCTGTATTAGTTGGGGACCCTCTAGTTTGCAAGCCACAGAAAACCCAACTTAAAACAGCTTCAGAGAAAAGAACTATGTCCAGGAGTGCAGGTGGCGTCAGACCGGATGATCGCAGGGTTCGAATGGTGTCCCCAAGATCCACATCCCCACCCAGCTTTCCGGCTTCCAGCCCCTGGACCCGCCCACATCACGGCTCCCGCAGGAGCCCCGAGCCCTTCGCTGGTGGTCACAGCACTCTGAAGCGTTGTAAACCAACCGGTCCCAGCAGAGAGAGAGAGAGGCTGGACCAACGCTTCCTCTGACTGGACCACGTTGTGTCACTGTGGCCAGGGGAGGGGCAGATGTCGAGTAGAGCCGTTTCTGTAGCCACACTGGGGCTTCCCAAAGGGAGAGAGAATGAAGCCTGAGCAGCTACCAGCAGATGACATTCCAACACCTCTGCTTGAAACAGAATTCGAACAAGACCGAAACCTCCTTTCTGAAGCTGTGCCTCCTCCGTGATGGCTGCTCACTCCTGCTCCTGTGACTGCTGGCTGGTTCCATGCTAGCTGAGAAGAACAGACACTCCCTGGTCCTTCAGGGACCCAGGCTGGTAGAGGCTCTGTCACCTCCGAAGGCACCAGGTCTTCTAAGGGTCAGTGTTAGGGGACAGAGCATGGCAGATCACTGAAAAGGGTTTTCTTTTGGCCAAGTCTGGAAGTGTTCGTTCACTGCAGCTCTTAAATCATTGATTAAACCCAAGTCCTGTGGTCACATCTAACTTCAAGGGGGTGGGAGATGCAATTTAGCTGTGTGTCTGACTTGAAGAGGAAATGGGGTTCAAGGCGACCAGCTTGTCCCAGTTTTGGGGGGACTTTCCTGGTTTAGCATTGAAAGTCCCCCTTCCCGTGAACACCCGCAGCCCCGGGCACATCTGAGTCAGCTGTCTCCTTGGTCTCCTGGTCTGCAGTGACGGCAAACCACTATCAGGCCATGAATCGCATGTACTTGACACAATAGGGCAGATTACTTCAATTGAACTATATGGTATTCCTGAAAATTTGGGGAACATGTGATGTACCTTGGTAGCACACACATCTGCAAACACCATCTTTGTCCCTAAACGAGTCAGCTATAAAATGCTACGGATTTTACAAGAGTTCTTCAAAGCATGGGTCCCCAGCGCCGGAGCAGCAGACCAATACCAGTCTGTGGCGTGTTAGGAACTGGGCTGCACAGCAGGAGGTGAGTGGCGGGAAAGTAAGAAGCTTCATCCGTATCTGCAGCCGCTCCCCAGCACCAGCATCACCGCCTCAGCTCCGCCTCAGATCCTCAGGCATTAGATCCTCACCAGTCCCCAATGCCAAAAAGGTTGGAGACCATTGCTTTAAAGAACTCCCAGAAATATTTTTGCCAAAGGGTTCATCTGAGAAGGCATCACTGAAGTATCATATCGCATAAGGCTAATTTCACCAGAAAACAAAGTGTCTCGTTTATCTTGAAGGCAGCTCCTCGGGCCATCCCTGAGGGCAGGAATTGGGTGGCTTGTTCACTATATTATCTCTGGCATGTAGAAGGTACTCAATACCTGTTCTCCGAATACACACACAGCTTACCGGATAGCCTGTGCCCATTTTCTATAACCAAAAAGAAGAGGGTGTTTTGTTTCGTTTTGTTTTGTGCTGAAGATTGAGCTGCCATTTAGGGCAGGAGTCTGGTTCCTGAAACAGATGCAGAAAGTAGGGAGCGGAACCGCGAGGCCTGAGGGCCTCATAGGCACGGCAGCTGTGATGGTGTTTGGCCTGCAGAGTGTCCAAAAATCATGAATTTTCAGACAGAGCCCAGATCTTGAAAAATCGGAAGATGTGGACACACAGCGCTCGAATTCCCACACAGCCACGACGGAAGTTGCTGAGCAGCCACTGGTCCCGTCAGCGTGTGGATGGGGCACACACCATCCACCGCCACGTCCACGACCTCGTCCCGCTGTCTTCCCCTCCGCTCAAGGCGCTTCTGTCACACATCCTACAGACGCGTCCCAAAACACCTGGATTGAAGCACACATTTATATCGTAATATTGCAGTCATTTTGCACCTTTTAAAATGGCCACTGAACCTTCAGTAGTTGACGAAGCCTGATTACGAATCCCAGTGGCTCTGGGCCAGCCTGGTATTTCATAGCCCTATGTTTTACATAGAGCTTTTTTTCCCAAAAGAAATTAATAATTTAAGATATACATACACCTCCGCCTGTAATTGTGTATTTACTTCCACCAATGATTTTCAAACACACACCAACAATTTCCAACTAATCCCTTCTTTAACTCACATCAATGAAACAGCTGCCTTTATTCCTTAGAGGCAGAAGAAATGGTCCATTTCTGTCCATATTCTAAATTGCATTTAAAAGCAGGTTTTTGTAATAAAAAATTTCACAGCCACCATTATCAAACGCTAAATCAAACACTATTGGAAAATAAAACAGACACAGTTTTATCCTACAAAAAAAAACCCCCCACAAAATTAAGTACACGAACAAACGTAAAAAGATGAATGACTCAAAATTAAAGGCAGGCTACCACATCCTGCTCGCTTGCTCTGAACCCATCTCTGTGTCTGCTGCTTTGCTTTATCCACCCTATGACGATCCTACGGAGTGAGCATGTCCCCAGCTTCGCATGCGGAAACAGACCAGCAAGTCAAGTCACCTGGCCACGGCCACCTGGCTAGTAACTGGCAGAGGTAGGGTTAAAACCCAATTAATTTTAGCCCAAATTAAATGAACAACTTAAAACAGCACCCCCCACCACACGCACGCGCACACACACACACACACACACACACACACACACACACACACACAAAAGTGAGAAAAAAAATAAAAAAGCAGAGGATTATAGCATCTTATGGCAAGACAGGATCTTCGCAATCTGACCCAACTCCTTCTTTTACAGACGAGAAAGCAGGGAGCCCTTTGGACGCCCGGTCCAAAGGTCACACAGCTGGTGACAGCCTCCGAGTCCTCCCCACACGGTACAATCTGCTTCCTTCTTCCACGGCTGGGGACACTTGTCCGTTTTCAGGCAACGTTATCTAAGTAAGAGGAAGGGGACTTCGTTTTCTCTGCCTCCGTTTCTAATCTTTAATGCCATTATTGCTGTCGCAATGGATTCAGAGTCGATGGCTAACAGCAGTTGTTGTCAGGCCTCAGGTGGCTCCGACCACTTATTTTTACATAAAGCAGGGGGAAATTGTGTCTACTGAAATTCATTTTCATCTCTAATTTCAGTTATAATTAACTTCTATACATTTCTTATGTAAATTTAAGACTCGTTATGGCATTGCAGTCACCACATAACGCAAAGTAAGTCTTTGCTTTTAAAGTATGCCCCCCAAAAGCACAGAATCCCTGAGCTATGAACATTGTTCATTTGAAACAGAAAGCAGACATTCATTAAGGTCATGAGAAATTCTTTCTGCTTCTTCGCCGATCGGTGGTCCCTCCTGTAGCAAATGCTGATGTCACGAACACCTACTGCTGCTAAGCTTCCTGCTCCATGGAACACTGGGTGACGTAATCCATTCTATAATAACCCACAGGCTGACAGAGGCCTAGTCAGCTCTCTAAACGAGTAGTAAAACGTCTTTTAACAGTATCTTAAACATCTTTAAATATCAATCAACTTAAAACATGTTTAGTGATTACTAAAATGAACGCGTGTGGAAAAACAGCTTTCGATTTTGATAACACATCTCACATACAATATGCAGCTCCCAAAAATGCCACAGGAGTCTCACATTTTTAAGAAAAAGGACTTGAATTCCATCCAATAACCTACAAGAAAGTTCTCTGTTATCTTAATGATACATTGACCTGAAATTTCTCAAATTAAAAATGCCAACCTGCGGAATGAAAAACCTCAACGAAAACAAAAAAAAAGAAAAGGCCAAAAGATTCCCCTCACCAAAAGTTTCCTTTTAAAAAAGCAAGTAACAAAAAAAGAACCCCTTAAAGCAAGTAAAAAAACTTTAAAAAGAAAAAAAATTTTTTTTAAGTCCTCTCCAATTTCCCCAAATCATCTTTACGGCAACTGCCACCAGCGTATGGCAGCGTTTAGTGCTTCACCAGTTACCCGGTCGCTTGGAGCTTGAAAACATATGCACGACGTCCAATTTTTTTCAGGGTGCTCTGAGGTCCCCGTCGCCTACCTATCTCCCACCAGCTCTACATTAGTGAAACGAAGGATTCAAAAAGTTAAGTCTTTGTCTCGCAAGGGCTTAAATAAGCCTCAGTGCTCGGGCACGCCGCTTCCCACCACGGGGAGGGCGCCGATGCTGAGTCCCCGGGCAGGGTACAGAGCTGGTAACCGACCCTGTCCGGTGTCCCAGGGGCTGTCATGGCTCCCGGAACAGTGGGACCCCTCAGGCTCGCTTCTCAGGTGCCAATCTGCTGTAGGGGTCCATCACGTTTTTTACACTGACCTATTTTACGGTCTCAAGGAATCGACGGGGAGGGACTCCCTCGCCCATCAGGGATCCACACCCCAAATCCAGGAGAGGAAACCCCCGGAACCTTCCTTTTGCTTGGATGTTCCCAGGAGCTGCAAATTCCATCTACATGAGGAACGACATCCCAGCCCAGGGCGACGGGGCTCCACGTGGAAACTGGCTTCCCTCGCGTCCACTTTCTGACGGGTACAGGCAGAGTCAGCTCCTCCCCTCGGCCGGCAAACACCTACCACCAAGGTCAAGACTTTCACGGACTCCTAGAAACTTACGCCACCGGGGAACTCAGAGATGATCTTTCAGTGCCCCACATCCACCCTGAGGGACTTGTCCAGGTCACACTGGTCTCGAGAAGTAAGCTCCTGTCCCGTCCACCACGTCTCCGTACCTATTCTGGCTGAAATCAGTCTGCTGTCAAACCACTAGGACCCCCGCTTCGCCCGAGCCTTTTATCCCTCTTCAGGCTTCTACCGTCAAGTTGTTTTAACGCTTGTAACATGAAAACACTTGTTTATCAACATTTTATATGCTTTATTGAAAGTTGACAAGTGCAACAGTTAAATACAGGGACACCTTACAACTGTGTAGAGAACATGCACGGAATCGTATGCATATAACTACTATACAGGTAATATGCAGAAACCCCTACTGGGAATTCATCTCATTAGCTAGAACTGATCATTTTGCAAAGTCTTCAACCAGCTCAATCAAAAGACTTCAGTGAACAGGGATTTACTTCAAGATATTCAGCAGCTAGAAGATTTCAGATTACACAAAGTGACTAAACTGTGCCAAATTCTTAAAATTTCTTTAGGTGTGGTTTTCTTCACGTAGCATTTTTTTTTTTAATGTAGATCCCTATATATAAACACAATCCACACCTCTTCAGACAGCCAATGAAACAACTAAATTTCAATCTGTACAACCTAAGTAGTAGTTACAGTCCTCTATGGTACAAAATAGTTACACTACATACACAAATATATAATAAGCAAAACATCCTTCATGTAAGATAGCCTAGGTGCCAGCTACCTGTCACCGTTTAGTCACTCTAATAGTTTTGTGTCATCCACTGTTTCAGAAAGAGGCACACAGTACTGTTGTTTTTTTATGGATTTTGGTGACAGTCGTCAATTTGTACAATGAACTATGTTTCTCCTTGACTATATAGAGCAGTCTTTTCTTCTACCTCCCTTTCAAGTTCCTCATGGGGACAAGAGGAACTTGTCCCCACGGAGCACCCTACGCGCAAGCAGCGGAGAACTCTTGGAGGTGAGGGTGGGGAGCAGGGCAGGGAAGGAAAGGCACACAGCTCCTCGGCAGGAATTAAACCACTTCTCACGCGTCTGCCAAGCTGCATGAGGTCCCAGCACATCCATGCTAATTCTGATTAACCTGTCATTCACCCAACTAGGAAATGTCTTCAGGCCGACAGCGTATGGGCGTTTAATACTGGAGAAGAGAGATAATGGCATAAGTCAGTCTGACGTCTCTTTCGCAGCGAGCAATGGAATGGGTGGCTGTGGAGGCGGACCGCCCCTCCGACATCGTCGCCGGTCTGTGGAGCTCAGACAGCAGCAGCCAGTTCTGCGCTGCGGGGGCACAGGCGACTACGCGGTTGGTCCTGAGCCCTGGGAGGCTGGCTGGGCCGGGGGCTGCGTGGTGGCCTGGGGCTGCGTGTTGGCAGGGGGGGAGCCAGTCTGCAGCTGGGCCTGGAACTGGGCGAGCTGCTCAGGACTGGCCAGCGTCTTCAGCAGATTGTTCTCCTGCTCCAGCTGGGAGTTTTTCTCTATCAGTTCTTTGATTTGCTCTCTCAGGACTTCCACCTCCTCTCTCACCGCATACATCAAATGGCTTTTGACCAGATCCTGAAAGGGAGAGGGGGGAGGAAAGGCTTGACTTTCCGCTCACTATTCCCCGGCCGCCCCGCTTCTAGAGCGTTATTTGGCATGGCGCCCCCTGACCGTTTGCATATCCCGCCTTCCGAGCTCTCGGCTGGCACTTGCGACATGTACGGAAGACAATGACAAACTGTAACTGTCCCCAAGTTTAACGTGGTGAGTGAAGGAGCGAAGGAGCTTTCTGAAAGTCTATGCGTGCTTTGCAACCGTTAGCCAGGAATGCAAACTGTCAGGTTTCCTACGCGCCACGGCGCAATGCACCGGGGCTCTGGGGCTCCGGGCAGGAGGAGCCTGGCCGCAGGGACGGACGTCCAGACCCGCAGCGACGGCGGCCGCTTCCCCGCCCCCAAGCCCCGCCCGCCGCCGGCCCGCCTCCCTCAGCACCGGCTGCAGCCAGTTCCTACAGAGCATGTTGCCGCATTTCCCCCCTCCACCCTCACCCCCCTCTTTTCGTGATTAAGCTGACATCACAGAAACCTGGGCAGAGGTCGCAGCCAATGGGAGCGCGATTTATTTATAGCTCCGAATTAAAGGTTCGGAGTTTGCCTAGCAACAGTGGGCAGAGAATCCCGTGAGAAGAGCCACAGGCGCTGCTCCAATAACAAAGAACGGCCAAGGCGGAAATAAAAAAATAGGAGAAATCCAGGCGCAGGCTGGGAAGATGAAACTTTTCTCGGATCCGTCCCCATTGTGCAGTAGCCCACGTCACTGGGGATCCGTTTGCGCCGGGTCTACGAGGCCCTTTCCCGAGATCCCCACTTCTAACCTCCCCCCCTCCCCCGCCCCGGTTCCCTAGCAAACCTTAGGATTTCTAGTAAAGCCACCTCGCTAGAGATGTGCCCAGCGACCGAAGGACAAGGAGGGCCAGAGCATCCCCGGCAATTCCCCAGCTAAAAGGGACAGCTCTGCATAAACCCCGACGGTTGTGTGCACTCGATCCGGGAAAGAGCACGTAACGCCCCGAGCGCCCCCTTCTCTCGCCACAGCAGCCACGGTATGTGGCTTCCCGCTGGCAGAAGGAGCCGGAGCCGGCATGTCTAAACGTCTGAGCGAGCAGCCGTCCCCTCGACCGTGGATGCACTGGCTCCATCCCAAGGCAGCTCGCTTTCTGTACCGTGCCCGCATTTAGTACAAATGGTTTTTAATCGGTACATACCATAGCTTGCTCGATTTTGTTGTCAATAGCTACCACACTTGCACCAGAGGAGCTGAAAAAGAGGGGGGAAATCGATCAATGGAATTTACCTTAAACATCCGACACGCACACACACACACACACAAAAAGGACTTCCCAATTCTGTGATGTTACTAGCATCATTTTTGTAATATTTAAGGCTACCTAACATATCGCCCTCCAGAAAACATAAGCCACTCTTCACTAACGAATATCCAGACGTCTCCCTATTTTCGTGAGCCACAAAGGGCTAAATTACATAATGAGCTAAAAGCCTGTTCTCTGCCCAGGCCGGCGATAAGGAGGCTGCTCTGAACATTTCGAAAAGCAACATCCATGTCACCGTCGTCTCGGCAATGGACAAAGGAATTCGCCTGGCTATCTATCACCTGCATTATTACAAGTATCTCGAGAGTAAATTTAAAGAAACTATCCCAACCGACATTTACCTATTGTCAAGTCTCACAGAGGCGTTTTCAGTCCCCAGCAAGGATGACAAGAAAGAAATTGAAAAATGTCTCAGTTGGTAAACTCCTAGATCCATCGCCACTGGTCTACACCATTGGGATTTCATGCAATTGCAGCCAAAAACACCCTCGCAGGAAAAAAAAAAAAAAAAAAAGAGGGACTACCAGCAGCCTTGTTTGAGCTAGATAAAAACCTTCTAGCTTTCTGCAGCCCGGGGAGAAACAGAAAACAG
>NW_011889151.1:370801-403934 GCF_000151845.1 Pteropus vampyrus
ATACACATATATATGTGTGTGTGTGTGTGTGTATATATATATATAGAGAGAGAGAGAGAGAGAGAGAGAGAGAGATGCAAAAAGGAATCTACCAGATAAAAGCAGGTGGATCTTCCCAAAATGTTCCTAGAGCCATACACCTTAAAATCGCATCTCCCCTTCTTACACTTAACGTCTAGAAAAGTCAATCCACAGGTTGAATCCTACACAGATCTATCTTCAGTAAGTCCTTAGGGCAAGTTTTTGCAGGTTAAGTAGCAACTTTTATAGGCTCAATCCTATGAGCCTTCCACAGACGGAAGGACACTGAAGTTGTATTTCACCCTTCAGCCACACTCACCAAATAATTCCCTTCTCCAAACCAAAACCAAGAGATCTGGGTGTAAAATGGCTTAACCCGTTATATATTTCCTATATTAATTTGAAATATTTTCAGGGATGCATCAATTGAGGTTACAATTTAATATACTAACAACCTAAGGCCTTAAATTTGCTTGATTATTATAAAGTTTGCAATTCAATACTTAAGAAGGCAAATTTAACCTCTACAATACTGCCCTCTAATGGCATAATGCTATAAAACCAAGAACAAACAAATAGCTCTCTAATCCAGTTAGGTTGTATCATCACAAATAATTCCATAAAGTATGACTATACAACATATATGTGTATATATTCTATTTGTGCGTGCACGCACACAGACACACACACACAGACACACACACACACACACACACACACACACACACACACATACAGTCTTGTCCTTTCTCAAACAAGCCTCCCTCAAGCAACATCTTTTAATTTAGGAAACTTTAATTGCCACAGGAGCCTTTCAGACAATCTTTTAAGTTGACCCGATGCTGGCAGGGAGCATTTGGTTTTAAAAACTGTCCAAAGTAACTAGGAACCAAATCTGGTGGCAGATAATGGAAAGGGCAATTTTCTTTTGGGTTAAAAACCAGTGTGACTGACTATAAAAGCGATAACACTCTTTTATTGTAAGTTTTGTATTATTCTCCAAAACTTTGTTTTTAAATAACAAATAACATTTGTTAGCATATGTATAATTTATAAAAATTCATATATATACTAGCTCATGATAGAAAATTACTTGAGGAAGGCACCCGTTTTCTGTAAAAAGAAACTAAGTAGGAGCTTAAAAATCAGAAGAATTTGGGAAGCAGGCGTGTGGTCCCCATGGCTATGAATGCTAGGCAGAATTATTATGTACTAAATAATAGTTTCTCTATTTTGAAAGTGAAAGTTATCACTAAAACTATCTGTATAATTGAGTCCATTAACATATTTGAACTATACAGGAAAAGTTATTAAAGAAAGCATCGCCTTCAGATAGAAAAAGAAAGATTAAAAAAACAAAACTTGAAGGTTATATAAAGGAATAGATTGAAAATTTCCAGCTGAAGTTTAAGATTACCGAGTTAACTGAATTTTATTTATTCATGATGTTCATGAACACGGAAAGAAACCCGCTGGTTTTGTTTTCATTTCATTCATTTCGACCGATCACCCACAGTATTAAGCTACAGAAGCCAATACAAGCAACGAGTCTGCTCAATCCATACTGCAGAGGGGCATCACAGTCATCTCAATATTCTGCTGTTTTCAATGAAACTGCACGGGACGTCGTTGTACAAACATCCTTGAATATCTGTGTATGTTTCTGGAGAATCTGCAGGGCCAAAAAATATGCAACCCCCCAAAATGATCAGAAATCTATTTCTTTTCCTATCTTTCCCATAAATGTGCCAGGTTCCTTTAAAACTAGATTTTTATACGAAAACGAAACAGACAAAATGGAAAAAAAAAAAAAAGGCAAAAGAATTGGTGAGAAGCTTCATGAGGGAAAACCCAGGAGTCAGAAATGCCTGAGGCACAGATGGCTGGAATCACTCAGAGATCCTTCTCTAGATTGCAAGACGAAACATCTGTGAGTCCAGTGCCAGGTCAGAGCTCAGCGACCCCTAACGGCGGAGATGCTAACTGTCGTCTTAAGGCCGGGCAAAGAGCAGCTCTCCAGGAGCAAATCTGGGCACAGGACACAGCCTGAGCTTCTGAGATGGGGGTGGTATTTCCTGTTGTCACTGTATCTGTTTTTCTGTTTTGTTTGGCCTAAGAGCCTCTCTGCCTGGGTTGCAAGTCAACCGTGTCCCCGAGTCAGTAGCACGCAGGCCAGGAACGAGAGAAGAGGGTCAGGGCCGGGCCTGCGCGTTTCCAATTCGGTAACACGTGTCTTTCTCACAAACTTGATCCGACTCAGCCAACACAGGTAACAGCTGGGGAATCCATCAGTCGATGGGGTAACGGATGTCTCCCCTCATCCAGACTCCTTAGGGATCTCACGTAACTGCTGGGAAGAGGCTAAAGCACATCACCCCGCACCTGAGCAAGTCACCGTTATCTGGGGACTGGGCACTGGGCACTGGGGCTAGGGTGCCAGGTGGACACCAGATAAACAACAAATAGTGTTTTAGTGCTGGCTCCCACATGTTGCCACGACAAGAAGCAATTCAAAAGAAATCGAAACCAGAAAATTCAACCATATTTTAAATTTCTCTGATTTCTAGATAAAGTTGGGAAAATCTTCCAAAAAGGAGAACAAAAGGAAAAGAGATGGAACTTAGAGACTGGAGACTGAAAGGGTGAATCCAGGAAGTCCAACATCAAAACAGGATGAGTTCCAAAAACGCAGAACAGAGGGAAGGAAATTATTAAAGAAATAATTTACGATTTTTCCGGAAGTGAAGGGCACAGTCGCCAGATTAAATGAGATGACCAAATGGCCAGCACAATAAATGAAAAAGGGCTTATAGCGAGCACATCGTCATGAAACTAAAGATCACTTGGACAGAGAAAACCCTCAAAGCTTCAAACAGGAAAATTAAAAATGTTACGAACATAGGAGCTAATAGCAGAATGGTTTTGCTGGCTGCCAGGAAACAATGGAGAAAATGTCCTTAAAATGCCGGGAGAAAACGGTTCACTGGGCCAAATCATCATATCTAAGTGTAAGGGTAGAATAAAAACATTTTCAGACATTTCTGACAGCGAAACGGAGAAGCGGATCCAGAAAAAGGGTTAAACGAGGAGTAAGTTCTGGAGATCTGCATAACCTCGCACCCACGGTCAGCAACGCTGTGTGGCACATGGATCTCAAGTCGAGAGTGCTTACCACAATAAAGTAAAATTTCAAAAAATAAGATATGTATTCTGAAAGGGAAAAAAAAAAAAAGACAAAGGCCTGGGACACGTGAACCAGGGACTCCAAACACTGGAGAGAAGGGAGGGAAGCAAAGGAGGATGGGGAAGGGCTCAGGACGAGAGGGGCTGACCAAGCCGAAGCAGCAACTGGTCTGTGACAGCGTGGGAAGATGCGAGCCTCCGGGAGGGAGCGCTTTAGTGGGAACAGACATACAGAGGGTGATCTAATGTATCTGAGCACCTGCAGGGGGCAGGGAGCCACGCATAGGTGTACGACAGGTCTAATGGAGCAATTAGGTAAGTTCACAGGCAGTTTTACAGGAAACAAAGGCAAACAAAAAATGGTATGCTTATAAATAAAATTTACAGGACTATATTATTTTTCACTGGTTGAACTTTAAAAAGGCCATTGAATTGGGAAGGTGGTGGGAAGAAAAAAAATGTGTGGTGAGCATGGTTTAAAAGTGCTAAATCCTAATCTTCTACAGCTTGATTAGAAAATACTCTAAAATTGAAATCGGAAGAAATAACGGTGTAAATATATTACGCAGACATGTGTAGGGAAATATGAAAAGACGTAAAACAAAGAGTGGCTGTTTCTGAGCAGTAAAATAGGGGGCCGAGAAACGGAGAATGGCTAATTTCTTTTTTCTATTCACTCTGTTTGATCTTTGGGTTTGCATGGGTATCACTTTGATTTTTTTTAAAAAGCAACGTAATTTTAAAGTAAGCGAACAGGGTAGGGTGGGCAGAGGTGCCTCACTTCCAGGCTCCAGTGGAGCACCCATCGGTACGTGCACATAAAGCCACCTGAGGCGGGCCAGAGCCACCCAGGAGAAGCAGGGAGAACAATTTTTGGAAATCACACAGGGTCAGGAATAGTTGGAGTTACCACCAGCCTGAATAAAAAACCTGTAAGCGCAGGGCACCAGATATTCAGAAGGACACTGCCTACTCTGGGGGAAAATCTCTTCTAGACTAAAGGGTGATTTGGTCTTTTGAAAGCAGTTTAAGAGGAAGCCCTGAAAAGATCAAACTGTTTCAAAGTAACTTAAAGTAATTTTGTCTAAAAACAAAGCTCAAGAATATTAAATAATACAGTTAGCATCCAATAATTCACAATGTCTGGCATCCAATAAAAACTACCAGGCATACAAACAAGCAGGGAAACATGACTCATAACGAAGGAAAAAAACAATCGATCAGAATGACCCAGATATGACAAAGATGATATGATTTCTAGACAAGGACATTAAAACGATTATAACCACATTTTATATGTTCAAGAAGGCAGAGGAAAACATTAGCATGTTAAGTAGAGGTACAGAAGGTATAAAGAAAACCCAACTTAGATTTACGAAGATGAAAACTACAATGTTCAAGAAGAAAAATCCACTGCATGAGATTAACAGCAGATTAGACAGGGCCAAAGAAATATTAGTAATATACTGACAACAAAAACTATCTAAAATAAAACATAAAGAGAAAAAAAAAACTAGAAAAAGAACAAAACAAAACAGAAAAGAAAGCATCATTAAACTGTGGGGCAATTTCAAGCAAACACATGCAGAGAAGTCCTGGAAGGAGAGAGGAAAAATATTTGAAGAAATAATGGCAACTGTCCTCAAGTTTTATTAAAATAATAAATCCACAGATCCAAGAAACTAAACGAATCTCAAGCAAGAGAACTGTGAAGAAGACAGCGAACCAGGTACATCATAATCAAATAGCTTAAAATCGATGATAAAGAAAAAGATCTTGAAAGCAGCCAGAGAAAGAACTAGATACTACAGAGCAAGAAAGATGAGAACAGCAGCATACTTCCGGCCGGAAACCAGACAGAAGGCAGTGCAGCGATATCTTTCAAGTGCTAGAAGAAAAAATTTAAAAACCTATCAACCTACAATTCTATATCCAGTGAAGGTATCTGCCAACAACAAAGGTGAAATTCATTCTTTTTCAGACATATGAAAGCTGGAAGGATTCATCACTGGCAGACCTGTACTATAAGAAATTTTAAAGTCAGTCCTTCGGGCAGAAGGAAAAATGATCCCAGATGGAAATCTAGATCTACACACATCAGAAATGGTAACTACGTAGTTAAACACAAAAATAAAAAAAAAAAAATTAAAAAATCCCTAACTATTTAAATCTCTTTTAAAAGATCATTGCTTGTTTAAAGCAAAAATGACATACGTAGAAGTAAAACATATGAAAAAATATAGCACCCTGGCCAGGAGGGGCGAAGGGAAGAACCCTGTGTGAGGTTATTATACTACCTCGAAGAAAGCGTGAGAAGTGAAAGATGTACAGGTGACCTTTAAACAACGTGGGTTTGAACCGCACAGGTCCACTGAGAGGATTTCTTTTTTCTGTAAGCACCTGTCCTGTTTTGGATCTGCGGCTGGGAGTCTGCAGCAGTGGAGAGCCGGCGGTATGCCTTGGTCCTCGCCATTCTATGTGGGGGCTTGAACATCCGTGGATTTTGGTATCCATCCTCAGGGTCTGGACTCAGGGCCCCATGGGTACCAAGGGACGACTGAGTTCTGATGGAGTCAAAAGCTATGTGTGGATTTCTGACTTGACGCCGTCAGTGCCCCAACCCCCCGCTTTGTACAGAGTTACAGCTAGTAAGTCAGTGAAGGAGATACGATGGAATCATAAGAAAATACGCAACCTAAAAGAAGGTAAAATAAGAGGAAAAGGGGAATGAAGAACAGAATAAAAAACAAATAGCAAGATAGGAGATTTAAACCAACTACGGCAAAATCACATTGCATGTAAGTGGCCTCAAATAAACACCTTCGTTAAAAGGTGAAGATTGTTGGATTGGATTGAAAACAAGCAAGACACAACTGCATGCTGCCCGTATAAAATACACTTGAAATGTAAGGGCACAGACAGGTAAAATGAGAGAACGGTGAGTCAGTGAGGACAAGAACACTGATGTGGCTGTGTTAGTCGAACAAAGTGGACTGCAGAGCAAAGATCATTTCATAATGAAAAGAAGGGTCGATTCTTCAGGAGGTCACAAAAGTCCTAAATGTTTACACACTGGTTAACAGAGCTTCAACATACATGAAGCGAAAACTGATAAAAAACTGCAAAGAGAGATAGAAAAATCCACAATTAGAGTTTTCGGCATCTTCTTTCCATAATTAGAACGACAAGTACGCAGAAAATAAGCATACGGAACACATGAATAACACCGTCAACTCCTTGACCGAACTGGTTTCCTTAGAATATTCCATGAAATAATAGCAGAATACACGCAATGACCTTTTACCAAGATAGATCATATTCTGAGACCCAAATCAAGTCTTAATAAACTTAAAAGGATTCAAATAATACAAAGTATGTTCTATGAGCACGATGGGATTAAATCAGAAATCAAGAACAGAAAATTATCTGGAAAATCTCCAAATAATTGGAAATAAAATAACATATCTAAATGACCTATGGGTCAAATAAATAATAAAAAGGGAAATTACGAAGTATTTTAAACTGAATAAAAATAAAAACATAACATATCCAATTTATTTCAATACATTTAACAACTTAGTTGAAGGTAAATTTCTAGAAAAACACAAACTATTAAGACTCACTCAAGGAGAAATAAATAGCATAAATAGCTCTATATCTATTTTTTTAATTAATTTGTAGTTTAACACTTTCCTATACAAAAAACCTCAGGCCCAGATGGTTTCACTGAAGGATCTCACTAAACATTTAAGGAAAAAAAAATCGAATTCTACACAAAATCTTCAAGAAAATCGAAGAGGAGAAGATGCCATGAGATCAGCATTACTTTAATAGAAAAATCAGACAAACATTATAAAAGAAAACTATAGACAACAGCTCTGATGAACAGATGTAAAAATTCTTAAGAAAATTTTAGCAAATTGAATCCAACAATATATAATAAATACATCATGACCAAATGGCATTTTCTCCTGAAAATGCAAAGTAAACCTTCAAAAACCACTCTATCAACAGACTAGTGATTCGTTCTATCAACAGACTAAAGAAAAATTATAGGATCGTCAATAGATGCTGAAAAAGCAACTTGAGAAAGTTATCGCTCGTGATAAAAAAAATATTCAGCAAAATAGAGATAAAAGGAATTTCCTCATCTACAAAAAAAAAAATCAGTTGATATTATACTTAAAAGAATGAATGGCTTTCCTCCTAAGACTGAAACAAGGCAAGACTATCCACTCTCAACACTCCTATTCGATATTGTACTGGAGGAAATTTGTCAGGCAATAAGGCCAAAAAAAAAAGCAGGGGCGGTTGGGGGCGGGGGGGAGGCAAAAAATGAAAGGTATCCAGATTAGAAAGAAAAAATAAAACTATATTCTATTCACGGATAATATGATCGTTTATGTAGAAAATCTCAGGGAGCACAAATCAACTACCAGAACCAACAAGAAGCATGTTTATCAAGGTCACAGGATATAAGTTCAATACCGAAAAACCACTGCATTTCTATACATTAGCACAAACGATTAAACATAGAAATTTTAAAGTTTCATTTATAATATAAAGTACATGAAATAGGTATAAATCTAACAACATATGTACAAAATCTGTATGCCGAATACTAGAAAACATCGATCTAAGACCCAAATAAATAGTGAGCTATACCATGTTCATCAATTGAAAGACTCGGTATTGTTAATATTGTCGAGTCTCCACTCCCAAACTAATATACAGATCCAGCGTCATCAAAATCAAAATCCTAGTATGACTTTTTATAGAAAATGAACACTTTCATGGAAGACACTTAAAAATGCCTGCTTTATAACTAATTAATTATTCTACAAAGACATGAAATGTATTATTGGGTTTGAATTTTAAACTATAATTTTGCTGTTGAGTTTGCTGGTGATTAATCTGCAAAAGAACTAAGATATATTGGTAATTCTAGTTCTCTAAATCCCGTGTCAGTGTTAAAAGACTTAAAAAACAAATACTTGCTTAGTGTGAGAATTTCAAAAATCCTAACGAAGTCCTAACAAATTTAAATATAATCTTTCATTTATACACACATATGTACAGTGTATAAGATCTTCTATAAATATATTTTTCTGTATATTTTCTCTAATTTATGATTACATTTAAATTATTTTTACAATTCTAGAAACAACTTCTGAAGTTCTTCCATACCTGTCTGTACCTGCCTCTATTCCTCTGCCTTATTCCACATAACTAATTCCACAAAAAAAAAGCCTGTATGCTAAAGACTTGATGCCTTCAAGTGACAGGGTTCAAATAATTAACTTTTTTTTATACTTTTTATGTTCGTGTAAATAAGCTCCTCAAAGCCAAATTTCTTCATAAATTACCACTTGTGTTCAAAAGTGGCGGATTATGAAAATCGAAAAGTCATGGGCAAAAGGGACATCACAGATTTAGAAGCCAAATGATATTCTATATAAGACTTGAGAAGAAGTGAAAAGTCGCCCTGATTATGATTTGCTATTTTGAGAAGCTCATGCAAGTCTCCTACCAAAAATGCGTACTATTTCTATCTTACTTCTGCACAGCAATGGAAACAGATGCTGCGAGCTCTCCTTTTACTCTCTGAAAGTAACTCCTTACTTGAAGCTGTTTCATGTTAAATCCCAGAAGATAACCACCAGAAAGAAGAGCCGGCGGGCACTGGCTCAGCCGTTACTCCATGAGAACAGAACCATCCTTAGTGACACCAAGACGATAAGATGAAGCTCGGCTGAAGAGTTTTAACCTCGAAGGCGAAGACAAACTCTAGAGCGTCACACGCTACTGGAGTTTCTAAAGCAGCACAGACTCGGGTGAGCGTTAACGACTCGAAAAGGTGACCCTGTGTGGTAGGGACACAGTGTGTGTTTACTAAGTGCCTCCTGCTTCGATCCAGGGACACGGATCCATTTTCTGGTCTCTCGGGACTCCAGCTGGGCGACTTCGCTGGGGCCCGAGGTTTTCTTTAACTGAGCCATTCAGACTCTTAGAGCTGCGATGGCCCCTGGGGACCACCTGGTTCTAGCTTCCCTACGCTGCAGATTGAGGAATGGAAGATCAAAGATGTTCTGTGTTTCGTCCAAGGTTTTCGGGGGGAGAGGGCCGCAGAACCAACCTGGAACGCGATGCACTGTCCAGGAAATCCAGACCCACAGACATGGCTCTAGACTCAGAAACACCAGAGCCGGAAGAGCCAGAGACCGCAGGGTCACGGTCCCGCCCGCCTACCTCGGTGGAACCGGTTCTCGTCCAAAGCCGCCCAGTCTGCAGATGAGGAAACCGGCCTGGAGTCTGTGTGGGGACCAAAGCCGGAGACCCAGGCGGCGTGGAGCCGGCACCCACGTCCCAGGCAGAGGCGCTGAGCTCCTGCTGGGAGCCCGCCCTCCTGAGCTTTGAGCTTCCGAGCATCGGAGGACGGTGCTGGAGAGGCTGAAGGGCACTCAGACCGGCCCCGGTGCCACAAGTCCGCAGTCAGGAGGTGTTGTCCAGTCACTGGAGGACATCCCAGAAGCGAGGGAGGCCCACCGGACACACGGACAGGGCCTGCTGACGGGCCAGTTACTTTGTGAACGTGGCAGAGGCTGCTTTTCGAACTGCTTTCATAAGCCCCGAGGGCTCCTGGGGAGCCCAAGGGGACCGGAGAAGGCAGCTCACTCACCAAGAGGGAGCGCGGGCTGCGTCCCCAAGGCTTGTTCTAGGGGTGAGAGAGGAAGGTGGCTTCTCAGCCCGTCCCTCTGAGAACCTTGGTGGCTTCGCAGAACAGATCTGTAGTCCACACGGATCTCTGCTCTAGGTAAACCACCTGGGACGGGACCTCCTCCCAGCCGTGACCCAGAAGTGACCTGACATCACCACATTGTCCTCGGTTCACAAGTAAGAGTGAGAAGGTGACATAATGACCACAATGGAATGGGAAACACATGTGCGGTGACCATTTAGGGTCACTCTTTAGTCATTAAACGCTGCTGCCGACCACTGTAATAGAAATGGTCACTGTAGTACATCTTAGCTAGAAGGATGCCGTCTAGAAAAAAATTCCGTACGTTAGCTCTCGGGGATTCCTTCATGCGTCTATTCATATTTATTTAACACTGAGCACCCATGAAGGGCCAGGAACGTTAGGCTTGGCACTAAATTATCAAGATGAATAGACACACTCCCTGCTTTCAAAGACCCAGAAGCAGCTGGGCGGGGGGCGGAGGAAGACATGTGACATCTGATATCATTGGGGCACACACATACAGCATGACGGTTAGCGGAAGGATGCCAGGAGTGGTTTCCAAGGGCAGAGGGCTCTTCCTCTGGGCCCTGAAAACCCAGTGCCGAGGTCTAGCTGGAGCAGGAAAAGGGGACAGCCAGGAAAGAGCCCGCGTCACGAAGCCGCAGCGAGAGTGCGGACGCCATCGGAGGCACAGGGAGAAGCAACGGAAGGGAAGGTGGCTGGATGCAGGCCGGGCCTCGCGGGCGTGAGCGGACGCTGCGCTGGGGTCTGACGGCGAGGCTGGGTAAAGCTGCTTCTGAGTCGACGTGACAGGATGAACGCACTCATTTATTTCTGAGACAGAGGACACGGTTTTAAATATACAAGGATGCAGGAAATAGGACAGATGTCAGTTTCAACAGACTGGAAAAAAGACGGTGATTCTTCAGGCCGAAACCTAAGCAAGCATGAGAGAAAGCTGGCAGGAGAGCTGATACACTGCAGAACCCAATACTTCTAAACCACCTGCTGCTCAGACTGCGCAGGGCAGGCGAGCTGAGTCCGTACAAACACAGACCCTTATCGCCACCCTGACCCTGCACGACTGAATAACTGAGCAAGGGCTACACACGCTCTAACATAACCAACGCCCAGAAAACACACACACACACACGCCTGGGGGAAACGGAGACTGGGTAAGGAAATAAAAATTAAAGATCCGAAAAGGTAACACAGATAACATAATAGAAAGGGGGAGGGCGGGGGCGCCACAACGTTTAGGGAAAAAAATGAAATAAAAGTTCCCAAAACAGCTCTCAGGAATTGAAAAAAAAAAAAAAAAATGACATGAAAGCGCAACTGCAAATTCATTAGAACAAAAGGAAAGTGAAGTCGAAGAAATATCTCAGAAACTGGAACAAAATACCAAAGAGGAGGAAAACAGAAAAGAAAAAAATGAATAGCAGTTTAGAAGGGCTACAATGTGCAAATGACAGACGTTTCGGAAACGGGACAGAGACCCTGGAGAGAGCGAAAGTGCCCTAAAGGGATCCAAGACAACGTCCTGGAACTACAGATCACGAGGTTTCACACGGAAGGAGCCTCTTGGTACAACGTGTTCAAGCTTTACAGCTCGTTTGGAAAATGCAAATCTGTTCCAACATAATTTGTATGTTAGAAAACAATTTGAGCATAAGGTGCACTTCATATTTTGTTTGTGTTTATGTCTTCAAGAAATACTAGGTAAACGCAGGAAACTGCACTCAACAGAGCCAGGACGCCAAAGACACACGCACACGCACACGCGCACACACACACACCCCACACACATACACCAGCTCCATCAGCTCGTCACATTCGTTACCCTATAAGATTATGTTTTTGCTATTCTTTTGCAAATGTTAACTTTTCTATACGAAAAAAAAAAAAAAAGCACTCAGTCAGCATCCCAAACACGTCTGATTGCCCTAATTCAGAAATGCCAAGCGGTGCATGCAAAAGAAAAGCTTTTAACGACAGAGGAGAAGCTGGAAATACGGTGTTTTGAAAGAAACAGAACGTGTGGTACGTCCAGAGCCACGAGGCACAGAGGTCCACGTCGTGGGTGTGGACCGTCAAGATTAGCACTTGGAAATAAAAGAAACACCCAAGGCCAGGGGAACATCGAGTGCTGTGAAATCAATACGAACAACTAAAGAATCAGAAGAAATGGAAAGATCATTGAGCACATGGTTTGAAGAGCAAATAGCAATAAAAAAAAAATCAATCGGGAGCAAGCTTTCACACAATCAAAGAGCAAGCACCATCTACATGTGAAGACCTTAAATGAAAACCACCACATCCCGCAGAAGCTGCTTCTTTTAGGGCTAGCGGTGGCTGGTTTAGTAGTTTCCACCATCTCTAGAATTTCCAAAGCATTCAGCCTTTGAGTACAGAGCAGAAAACTGGAGAAAGAACTTCCGGCAATGACATGGAAGTCAACTGAAGACGACGGCTCTCTATTAGATCTCGTTTTCAACTGTGATGAAATGGGGATCTATTATACATGCACACATTTGATCTAGGTCTAAGAGCTAAGTCTACCGACCATTGTCTATGACTGGGTGGACTCTGAAACTAAGTTTCCAAGGATTTCTAGGTCTACTGATAACAAAATAGAAAGCGAGGATCTACTTCCACTTTTTAAATGATTTAAGTGATTAACCGATTACTTCTGAGTCACTGTATTGTGTCAGATTTGACCCTCCTGATATTTCTCACTAAGAGTCTGATATCAGCAAAAATATCTTTTATCTTCTTTCACTGTAAGCATGATTCTGTAGGACCTAAGAGAGGTAAGCCGAAATAACGCTGACAGATCCTTTTTAATTCCAACTAAAGTTTCACTTCCAGACAACCCTTGAAAGCATCTATGACGTTATTTTAGTCTTTTTGGCCCAGGTATGTAAATTGTAAAATGCAAAGCCTATTTACTTCCTGATCAGTATTGACTTTTTAATGCAGCATTAAAGAGTAACGGTCAGATTTTGAGTTTTGGAGTTAGACTTTAATTCAAATTTCCAAAAGTCATTTCTGTACATGCAAAATGGGGAACGTGGCATCTCCTACAGCAATAAGGTGAGTGATTAAGGTTATGCCCTGGTGCTCTGAGCTACCTGCTTTCAGACGTAACCGGGTTAAATCGAAAGGTGCTGGCACATTTCTCCACTTGCTTTTTAAAGGAGAAAGTTTCTTGAAAACGGCCTAATAGAAACAGTATCGTTATTTATCACATCCAAATGCATTTTTTTTCCAGCTGTGAAAATCACCTTGTGCAACTTGCTCTCCTTTCCCGACTGGCACTAATTATCCCAAGAACTTCGCTGTTTCGATAAAAGGGCAACGACTCAGGATTCGCCTTACTCTCTGTGATATGATGAATTCATCCAGAGGGATTCCTAACTGTTGCTGTTTTAATCTTTAAAGAGAATCCCCTTTTTTCCTTGACCTGTTTACTTGATGGCTAAACCTATGTTCCGCTCCTGATTGCACAAATATAACGAATATCTATTTCACAAACGTGTTGTGCGTGACACTGTGCTAGCCACTGGGCTTCTTTGAAGAACGAGGCGGTCTTTCCTCCCAAAAGCTGGTAGAAATTTGCAAACTGTGGTTTTTCTTAGCAGGAGTGATAACTTATCCAGTTTTACCACGAGCACTAGGAGAGAGAGGTGTTTTCAGATAAAACCTGCTCTCTTGTTACAAATTAAAGTTCAAAGAGAAAAATAAAGGCAAAATAAAACTTAAACCTCGCTAGGAGAGAACATTTGTTGAACAACTGTGTATTAGGCAGAGTAATAAGCACTCTACATATTATCTCGTTTAATAATCAACTCACCCTTCTTATTGCCACATGCGTAGATAAGTAAACTGAGCCTCGGCTGCATGAATCTGTCCACTGTCACACTGCTGGTAAATGGCACACCTGGAATTTGAACTACAGCTAGCTGACTCAAAAAACCCAACTTCTTTCCACCACACTGTGCTAAGCACCGTGCTAGGTCCACAGTCCGGGAGGGGTGGCAGATCTGCAAGCAGTAACAGGGCAAAGTAATAAATGTTTATCATGGGCACGCCAGGTCCCAAAAGAGCACAGCAGGTGCCACCCAGTAAAGGAGGAGGGTGGGAGGAGCACTGTAGGCGTCGGGGGCGGGGGAGGGGGTCAGGAAAGGCTTCGCGAAAGAATTTCCTCCTAAATCAAACCTTCGAGAACAACTTTAAGATTACTTGTTGGACCGGAGAAAGAGAAGAACACTTCACATGCATGTCCAAAACAGGCAAGGAGGCCAAGTGTCCTCGTGGCAGGTGCCCCGAAAGCAGGGGCATCTGAAATGCTTACGGAACGGAGGGAAACGGAGGCTGGAGTACTCGGAGATCTTCCAAGTCCCAAAAACCTTGAACGCACTGCTAGAGAATCTGAAACCTACCCCGCAACACATGAGCCCCAGGCAATCAGGGGAGATACTGGTGGTAAACAGCCAGTTTTCCCTAACTAGTACCGGCCAGCTAAACATCGACCCTGTCTGTAGGGATCGGAGCAGCCAGGAGGGGTATTCTGGGGAGTACTGCAGGGGAGTATTCTGGATTTTAGAAAGGTAATTCCAGGACAGTACGGAGGCTGAATGCCAGGAGGACAAAAGAAGACTAGGAAGAAATTCGGTTAAAGGTTCTGCTGGGGAATTGGGGGTTATTTTAAAGGGAGCCACTGAATCGAAATCGAATCATCATTTCCAATGATTCTATCACTATAACAAACAAGCACGTACATTGCACAGGAACCATGACACAGAAGGAACGGTCCAGACTGGCGACCCTCGGGCTGCCCGCGCGCATGCACGGAAAGTCGTTTCAGCCAAAACACAAGAATTACGATCACATAACTAAGCACCTCGCTTTGTTCAAGTTACATAACATCAAACGTCTACTTTAAATACAAATATTTTTAGAAAGTTGCTGGGTAATAGAAAATATGACTCCGTAAACGCTAAATCACAATGAACTTATTTAATCTCTTATAGAAAAAACAGAGCAGTCTTTGTACAACAAAAGTAAGTACTGATGCCCTGTTTCTAATGAGCCTTTGGAGTCCTTTTCTGTGATCACCTTACAGCAAATCTTCAAGATACAACACTCTGGCCCACGCTACTTTTACTTAGATGGGTCATCTACTCCAATAAATCATCTACAAGGCTGCAAATGCGATGAGCACACGTACAGCACAAAAATCCACGTAAAAACAAATCTCGTACAACAGAGAGATAAATAAATAGAATTTAAAAGTCTATTACTATGTGATACAAGAGAAAAGAAGTTACTCCACTTATCTGGGTGTTTCAAGTATCTGAGAGAGATTCTATTTCCACATCACAGAAGAGGACATAAAGAATTTAGAGAGAGCCCAAAAGGACTTAAAAAAGTAATTTCAAAAGTTTTCGAACTAGCATAGAAGAGAAAAACAAACAGGGAAAGAAATTAACACAATATAACAAATATCATGTCCATTAAGATGGCAAATGTGTCTGGAAATATTTAAAAACTGTTAACTGTGAAAAGTAAAGCTGAGATATAAAATGATCCATAAAAAGCATAAGTATAAACAAGATCCTAGATGTACATTACTTATGAAGAACTTGAGAAAATTTTTAAGTAATTTGAATCATGCCGCTTTTTTCAATGAAAGAGATCCACTTAATAAATTTAGTCCTTGCTCCCACTAATTCTAAAAACTAAAGTTGATCATACAAGACACTATTACACATAAATTTCTCCAGTGTTTGATCGAAAGGATCGATTTTACTTGACAAAGTAACAAAAACAGACATCGCCATGTGTGAATAAGCATAAGGGAAAAAAAGTATAAATGGATATAAAAACTATCTGAGATTTCCTAAAATTATGGAATTTCAGTTTACAAGTCCATGGTCACAAATACATCTTCAGATAATTTTTTATAGTTTCAAGGAAATGATCACTGACGACAATGGCATAGAGCACGGGAAAATGTAAAAGGTTTTTTTATTCACTTTAAGTAGCTGAGATAATCTGATACCAAATTTGACAGAGAGGTTGTACATTTATAAAATCCTAAAATACTGGCAAATTGCATTAAACAGTTTATCGAAGAACAGCGGCCCAAAGGAAGTCCGTGGGAATTCTCTGAAGTGTGGTAATGACCTGACAACATCTGTAAATCAAATTCACCTCATTGGACATAGTCGCAAGCTTCTCTCATACCTGTATCAATCATCATTCTACCCAGAATTACAAAAACAACTATAAAGCAATTATAAAAACTGCAGCTCAGTGACTGCTTGTGCTCTTGGCTCTGAATTAGAAGTTAAGGTGGGTCGGCAGCCCACGCGTAAAACACTATGCACGTGGACTCAGAGATGGGTCCATGGGAATAAAATCAGATTAACTATTGAATTTCATTAGTCATTTTGTATAAAGAGAATAGTTCTCTCTTTCAAGATGGCTTTTAAAAGAAATGTCTAAATCCTTAAATGTGTGACATTTGACTAGAGAATGTCATGAAAAACCTGTATTTGCAAATTTATGTTCATTTGCTCTTAAGAAATAATAAAAGAGAAAAAGTTGAAGAGAATCCTTAACTGCCATGCAGTCATAGTAACTGTCAAGGAATACGCTGGAACGGTGAGTTAAGTCACGAAAGAAAGAAGAAAAATCCGTCAATTTGTTCGCTGTACCCATAACCGAGTAACTTCACGTGCATATACGGAGCCGACATCTTCATATATTTAGGAATATGTTAGAAAATTTAAAATGCTTAGCTATGTACGTAGAGGGTACTCAATGCCCGCTGAATTGAATTTTAGAGAAAATTAAGTATAACTATTATATTTTTATAATCTGAATTGAATTTTAGAGAAAATTAAGTATAACTATTATATTTTTATAATCTCATGTTTAGAAACAAAAGAAACTAGGGAGTTACAGCCACCAAAAAAATAACAGAAACTAAGCGGCATGGAAAAGACTTATGTGAAGTGAACAGAAAGATGCAGACTGTATACATCCTATGATGAGGGCAGAAAAACCTGAATCATGAAAACGGTAGCCAGCCTTGGACACGGCCTCCGATGACCCTCCCCTCCTGCTGCTCACATCCCTGTACGTCAGGCCCTTCCACAGTGGACAGTGGTGACTTGAGAAAAACACCGCACAGATCACGGTGCGTGACTTCGAAGACTGAGTCACAAGGCCTCTACGTACCTTCGCTTTGCTCACTCTCTCTGGGAGAAGCCAGCTGTCACACCCTGAAGACCCTCACACGGGCGGGGAAGGGGCGGCCTGCCTGCAGCCAGCGTGGACTTGCCAGCCACACCAGCCACGTGATCAGGCCACCCCAGAAGTGGCCCTCAGCCCAGCGTCCAGGCTACGGAGGGCTGCAGCCTCATGGGAGACTTTGACCAGCACCATCAGGCTAAGTCACTCCCAAATTCCTCACCCTTGGAAACCAAGTAAGACAGTAAGGGCCTATTGTTGTTTTAAGCCGCTAAATTTTAGAGCAGTTTGCTACAACAGCAGAGAACTAACACAGTACGTACTTCAAAAGACCATGTAATAATAGTAACAGATGATGATGGCGGCAGGAGAGGGTCTGGCAACTCCCTCCTCTACTTCATTGTTCCACCTTTAAAACGCAAATCCAGTGCTCCAGTCACCAACTGCTCCCCACCCCTCTCCGCTGGAGTAGTTCTAAGTCATTCATTCATTCATTCATTCATTCAGCAAGTCAAAATCATCACTCACAGAGCTTCCATCCTAGGGGAGAGGCCCAAATCAATTCATGTCGTCACAAGCAATCTAGGATTACAGACTGTGATGTACGGTTTATTTTTTGCCATAGCATGGGTTCCGGAAGGCAAATTAATTCATAAGTGATCAGCATAACACACAACATTTGCATCGAGTCTCCGGGCTTTTCCGACACGAAAGAAGCCAGAACAGGGAGTGAATAACCACCTTCAGCAAGAAAATTAAGAGCGCTCAGCTCTGCGGCCACAGCCTTGGCGGGCGCCCCTTCGTTAGCAAGAACGCAGCTTGAAAACAAGTGCTTCACCAGGGTCCGCCCGCCTCCCGGCTCGGTGCAGCTTTCGGCTTCTGCCTCCTGAGCCGGCTCGCCGCAGCCCCATTTCCTTCTGCCGCCTCTGCTCTCATTAAAATGTTGCTGACATTTCACTCTCCTTTTTCTGTGTATATTTTTAATATGTACCACGAAAGCCTCCAGCTATACAGAGCTGGCCCCGATGGTTTAGTTTTCTCAGTGCTCGGCTTACAAACTGCGTAAGTATTGAGCAGCTGGCCCCCGACTCTTTTTCTCTCCATGCGCTGTCTTATCGTTTGCATGGAATTCTGCAAAACGAGAAGGTTCTTGGGAACACACATAGCGTAGGATAGAAGCAATGCCTGCACTATTAAGGAAAATTTTACAGCTCTAGGAGAGTGTGTAATAGAGGACCTTGACCTAGTATGAGAACAGCATGTACAAAGGTCTAAGGCACAGAAACGGGTACAAGCACAGTCTACCAGGAAGACGCACAGGCTTAAGCCAGCTTTCTCTTTATCCACCTCTAAGACTGTGCCAGACCAGGAAATCTATAATTACTTGAGATGGTGAAGCATTCCTTTGCTCAGTCAGACTGGGGGAGGTGGAGGGGGCGTGCGTACATGACAATGATGAGACTGAGACTAATTCAGTGCTTCTCAACCTTGGCTGAACCTTAGAATCAAGTGGGAAGCTTTTCACAAATACAGATACTCAGGCCCATCCCGATTTAACTGGCCTTAACCTGAGTCCTGCGCATGAGTAGGTTTTAAAATGCCCCCAGGTGGTTATGACATGAAGCCAGAGCTAAGAAGTTCGGTATCAGAGCCAAGACACCAGCAACAATCAGAGGATTGGAGAACAGGTCTTAGGAGGAATTTAAAAAACAACAAAAAAACGAAACCTGAGATTATCTATGCATTAAAAAAAAAAAAAAACACCTCTGTAATTGTAATTATAATCTCATGTTTAGAAACAAAAGAAACTAGGGAGAAATTAGTAGCTAAGGCTACATACATATTCATTTCTCCAAAGTTTATGAGGATATTTCTGAGGGCACAGGTGGGGCTGGAAAGAAGCAGAGCTGGAGTGTGAGGGCAGGAACCTCGGCTTCCGGGTGAGGCTGCACAGAGAGCTGGCACCATCTTTGGAAGGTCAAAATGAAGGATAAAAGCAAATAGACCGGTTTAAATACAGCTCTATTATGTGGAGGTTGAGAAGCAGGTTGTGACAAAAGTTTTCAAACTTGATGATCAGAGTCACAGGAAGGGATATTTCAAAAATACAGATTCCTGAGCCCAATGTCAAAGGTATGAATGAGAATCTCCAGAGGTAAGGAAAGATGAATTAATAACAAGGAGAGCTGCTATTGTTTATTCAGCATTTACAGTGTGCCAGGCGACCTTCTAACCACTTTGTATGGACCATCTGATTTGGTTCCTGTCCCATGGCAAGGGGTAGATCCAGGTCTCAAACCTGCTGACGGATTACAGTCTGTGCTCCATACCATGACATCCTGCAGCCTTTAAAACAGCTTCCCCATCCCCGATAAAACAGGAATCTAAGAGCCACTACACCATGATTTTTCAAAGTCACTTTTATCCACATCATTCTATGAAATCGGGCTCAAAATCAAGTGTCTTCCAATACTGGGCTTTAAATCAAGTAGCATTATCTCCTCTATAATGAAGAATTTGCAATATGCTAAATGCACAGAAATAGCTTTCCTGGAGAAGATGGGTTTGTATGTAAGACTGTCTCTGACAAGAATAGAAATTTTATATAACACACTTTTTTCTTAACCACAAAGTCTTGTCAACTCTTCCCTGATAATATCTCCGCCTTTTATCGCTTTTTCTACGCCTACTGCCATTGCCCTACTCCAGACCCGTCCCAGAAGACCTCCAGATTCCCACCGTGTCATCATCCCGCCCCTCAATCTGCTTCCAATCTCTGTCCAGCCAGGTCCAAGCAAACCCATCCTGTATACTGCTTCCAGGCTAATTTTCTTAAAATCGCCTTAATTTTCCTGCCTGTCACCCGTTCAATTATGAGTCCTTAAATGATTACAGACCACCTATAAGATAAAACCTCAATCTTTGGCATGGCATTCAAGGTCTGCAACTAACTACCCCTTACTTATCTCTAACTTCTTTTTTAAAAAATTCAACTACAAAGCATTTTAACCCAAAATTCCTTCATAAAAACAAGAAGTACACACACACACACACACACACACACACACACACACACACACTAAAACCACATTTAAAATGACAAAAATACATCGTGGGCAAATTCTTGAAATCCTTTTAGTGAGAGTCTAGTTATCTCAGAGTTAAATCTTCACACTGGGTACCACTTCAAACGAGCTGTTTTTGCTAACAGTTCTTGGGCTTTCTGCAGACGTGTGGGAGGATGCCCTTAATACCAGCCACGCTCTTGCATCTCATCTTTGACGTGATCTCGGAGCAACATGTATTCAGTTTCAGAGCGCACGGTGGCACACGGGGAGGATTAGGCCGTTTCTCAAAGCATGAAATCTTTCACATAATGCACAGAACCAGTTCACAAATCTTGAATAAGATTATTTCTACTAAAAAGCGTATAGAACGTTGCCGAGAGGAAAACGTATACACCCTAAAATTATAAGCTAGTGAAATTTATCCATATATTTTAGTCACGAAACTTCTACTTCTATCAGAGTAGAAACATCTACCAGAGATTAAAGAAAAATTATACTACCGAGAACTTAGAAGAAAGGATCAAGGCACTAATAATCCATTTCAGGTGAAACTAATTCATCAGTCATTTCCCACGCCTAGTCTGGAGCTCGTATAAAAGTTCCCCAATCACCCCAGAAGGGCTGAACGAAGGACGAGGGACACAAACAACCCTCCACAAGCCGATGATTACTAGGGAGGGGAGGCAAGTGACCAGGGAAGCACAGAGCTGCTCTTGGAGACTCTACCCGCTCCCTCTCCCCTCCATCGGCAAAGCTCAACTACGGCTCTCACCGCTTCTGTGAGCTGAAAACTGATGCATTCTGAAATTTGGTCCAATGAATTCTATATGTAAATATCTTTCTAAAACTTGGGAAAATATGCAAATAGTTAATGAAGGAAACCAATCCAGAAGAAACCCTCTCTACAATCCAACCTTTCGTAACAGACTCGCTGAGCGATGGAGAGAAAGACTCTGACAAATAGAGCAGCATCCGTAAACGGACTAACTGCGAAGTCCGAAGGCTGAAGGTGTCCCCACTGAAGGCGCAGCCTGCGTTGGGCAGCTGTCTAATGACCAGGTCAGGAAAACAGATTCTCCAGGGAGTAGATTCATGTCAGGACGCATCTTTTATAACCAATATCACCTCACTCATACACATCATGGACCACGTCCCTCAGAGCCACAGAATTCTGTATTCATGGCCTGCACTGCTGTGTACCGAGTGGCCTCTGATGAAGAATCGTAGGCCTCAGTTTAGTCTCCGTTCCCCAAACAACCTGTCGCAACTCCCCGGGGCCCGGGCAACATCAGTCTTCAGGTTTAATTCTGCAGAAAACAATTGTGTCCCACCACACCCAAGTCTGGCCCTGGACATGAGTCACTTCGCTTTAATAGGAAAAAAGGCAGATAAGTACAAGGCTGACGTCGGGCACAGCCTTTAACAGGACAAGGTACAGACAGAGTCTCTGCTGGGGCCTCCGCCACCCTCATTCCCGCCAAGCCACCTTCACCCAGCCCTTCACTTTAATCACATCACAACCCAATAACCGATATTCGAATGGCTCACTGATAAAAGTTAAGTTATAGTTTTCCTAGAATTCAGGAAAGCGTGGAATGTAGCTTAGAAAGTTTCTCATCAGAAAAGTGAACATTTAAAAGTTATGGTATATAAAATGCTGATCAGTTAACCACATGGAAAACTTGAGTTTTAAATAACAAAAGGTTTGCTTGTACATGGAAGAAGCAAATGTACGAAAACACAATCCTGCCACCTTGTGGCACCTATTCAAAAGTACTTTACCACTTGACATTTTTTAAAACGAATACTGATTTTTCAGAATGTGTTTATTTAGAAAAATATTAACCAAGATAATATAACGCGTATTTTAAAAATCTTAAATACTGATGTTGACGTTCACTAAAATTCATAGCAATCTGTTGAATTGTCAACGTTTGGCTTAATAAAACTGTTTCTAAGGTCAAAACTACCTTCTCTCTTCAAATATAAAGTGCAGAAATGCAATTGTCAGCACTTGGGACTCTCCACACGTTCTTAGCATCAATTATGGATCACACTTTCCTTTCCGGCAGTTAGATAACTATGTTAAATAAATGTAACTAGTAGGTAACTAGTAGGCAGAATGTTTACTGCCTACTAGTTACCATGGTGTGCGATCAATTTTCAACTACGAAACAGAAACATGAGGCATGGTAAATTTCTATGGTAGCTTTACTAAATGTATTTTCTAATTCTTAGATTGTTCAGACTCTTCAATGAGCCCGATTAAGTTTCTTAATATCATGCTGGCATAAAAAACAGTTAGGTCTAAAACAGTGGATAAAAATAACAGGACCACAGACATTTTCAGAGCACCATCTGCGACGATTCCTTTCAGAAAATTAATAAATGATGACTACGTCTCCTTTGAAGTTTATTCTGTGAAAACATGAACTCCGATTACAGGAAAATATGCTGTAATATGGTTGAACCACACGAAACTGCTCTAGGTCTAAGTCAAAAATGGCCAGATACTGCTCAACAAAACTAACATTTTCCGAGAGCTTTCCTTTAAATCTGTGCTGCGTACGTGAACTGACCTATCTCATGGAACGATCACGTTGACCTGGCGAAGGAGGTACCACTGTTACTGCCATCTTACCAGCAAGGTCACTGAGGCTCAGAGGTCCGGTAACTGCCCTAATGAGTCAGGCTGCTACTGTGGTTTCCCTGGCCTTACCTACCACATCCAATAGGACGGATATCTATACAGATATCTGTTTAAAGTATTTCTGAAAAAGTGATGGACTTGACCTTTTGGCTAAATCAAAGAAATTTTTGCCTGTTAGTGAAGCCTCTCGATGGAATTTACGTTTCCTTCCATCCGATAGAAACATTTGGGAGAAGGCCGAGGGAGAATGGTCCCCTTTTCTGGGCTATGGCATCATTCGAATTTCTTTGATTTGACAAATACTGGTCATATTTTATCTTACGACCCCTGAACTGTCCCATGTCTTTTTTTCACATAAGCCAGCGTTTTTTGTTTTTGTTTTTTTTTTACCTTGCATGCTGGTGTCAACCCCTCAGATACTCACAACCATTGGCATGTCTGATTTCTCTCTCTCCTCTTATTCTTTCTTTCAAAACATTTGAGAACCTGCTGTGTGTACCAGGTGCTAAAGACAGGAACGTGAAAAAGCACAGCCTTACCCTCAAAAATTCACACTTTAGTAGAAGAGACACAAAGAGACGGTCTAGTAAGTATTTCAAGACAAGTATGCAGAAACTACAATGGAATTTTGGAAACAAAGGCAGCTAATTTTGTTCAGAGATATCTATTTGTATTGTTTAGAGATATCACTCCTTCCATTCTCTAGATAAGCTCCACACTTAATTGTGTTGCTTTTGCTAAGTGTTTATTTGTATAGCAAAAGTCTTGTACTACACAAAGCGTCCAGATTGGCCTTAATAGAAAAAAGTACAAAACAATTTTTATCAAGAATGATTATGCAAATAAATATTTTCACAATCTCTTATCTTTTTTGTCTATAAGTTAAATTGTCCGAATCATCTACTCAATGGCTATAGGAGAAACAAAGACTAGCGAATTACATATAAATTTCATAGGTAAACTCAGAAAAATAGAAGATTAAAGAAAATCAAGAACCAAAAATTTTCAAGTTCTTGCGTTAAATTCCATTGTTTTAACAAAATGCCACCTTTTAAAGTTTTATCACAGACCTTTCTTTACTCCATTTCTCCTTTTAGCTATCTTGATAACACAAGTAGCTCTTCTTAGGTTTCGAGATCAATTAAATACACACGCATATATGTACATATATACATATGCACACACATACACACGTTATACACTACAATTATATATTGTAAATGTACAATAGATTTATATATTGCAATCACATACGTATGATCTATGAGATAATTTTTATACTTTGTCCAATGCAATGCAGATTGATTTGAAGGATTTTTCCCTTCTAATTTCTCATATCTCACAAATTTCTTATTAAATATTGCTCTTACGATTACAAATTATTTATGCTAATTCATTCGACAAGTACTTATCGAGCATACTTTACATGTACATATAAAAAAAGTACAAAATCAGGAGCTAAGTGTGGGACCTCATCTGACTGACCAGTACGCTTCCAAGAGCTAAACTGCAACTTCTCCACTTATAAAATAAGGACAGAAATATTTGCCTTACACCCTCACAAGTTATTCCAAGGATCCAAATGAGACAATACATGTAAAACACTTAGAAAGTACTGAGTTACTTCTAAAGCCAATAGTCAGAGAGGCAAGTCACACTACGAAACGTATGGGCAAATAAGATTATTTAATGCTACAACCGAAATGGAATTTATCCTATCTATCCAAAATATTTTCAATTAACTGTGAATTTCAGTGAGATATTTCTATGTGAACCATAAGTGCTATTTAGTTTAACAAGTGTGTCTCTTTAAAAATCATCGCAAGCTAGTCCTAATAAAATTACATCTTAAAAAACCACCCCTGTTGCCCATTCGTCAGCAACTAAAATCTAAGTTATTTCAATGATTTTTAAAAAATAACCTTTCCATCTGCACCTATATTGTTATAAAAACAAATATTATTTGACCATTAGTAATCAGATACTAAATGATCTTTTAGTTCCCTTACTGGTCTAAAATTGTGTGACTATTTTATTAGAAAGTTTACAAACACTTCAGGAACCCATAGATCAAAAATAAATTAGACGTTTTAAAAAGTGGGTTAATGTTTTACTGAAAATAATTAGAAAATTTTGCCATCATATGTGCCATATGCAAGAGTTAATTTAGGCAAAAAGCTTATTTCTCCTTTATGCTAAGAATTTTCCTTTATGCTAAGCAGAATTTCCCATTTGCAATTCCACCTCTAGTGTATGATATCTTTTATTCAAACTGTTATACTCATGAATCTACGTATTTAATTAAAAGACTTCACGGTTTATTTATCTATTATATTTTTGATTCGCCTCCACTTAAATAAAACTAATTATAAACTGCCTTTTCACAGTAAGCTAACTGCAAAATTCTACAATTATTTTCTCTAATTTTAAGCCAGTTAATGCATTTTGAAACTTAAATGGTTTTAAAATTATAATTCTAAATTAATTCTTAATTTGGAAAATACTAACTACTCTGAAGTATCTTAAATTTATGTAGACTTATACAATTGGGTGAGTACTTTTGCCGGTATTCGAATCAATTTAAGTTATAGAAACAGAAGACAGAAACAGCATGCGAATTTTAAACATTAAGCTAGAATTAATTCACCAGCTTTAAGAAACGTTCACAAAAATTTTGAACATTTCAAAAGAACCATGCAACCGATGCTTGATGTATATAAATTTAAAGACTTCTATGTTAAAAAACATACTGAAGCGCTGTTAACATCGTTTTCAAGTATGAAAAAATGGAGATAATATTTTCTAAGAGAAAAGCTCAATGTAAAATTCCTAAATCATGTACAATTTTAAGTCGATTCCTAATGGATTCAACTGGGGAATCAAACCAATTAAAAAGCTATTTTGCAACTAAATTTTCGAGGATCTCAAACTAAAAAGGCCTTTATACAATTCATCTCAGTTAACGATGGAAGGGGAAAACTTCCTCCCTTCATAACCTCCCGATAATCCTTCGAGTAGTTTTAAAAATAGCTTTGAAAATGTGCCAACTAGGAAAAAATAGAACGAAAACCGAAAACGGCTGAGCTGAACCTAATTTTCATCCTCCAGGATGAGTATCTTAGAAGCCAACTGCCTTTCGGCGTAGTAAAACATTTAGGATCCCCCAAGGGGCAATTCCTTCCACGACTGTTGGAATTACAACCGAGTACTCACAGCTGGTCTGTCGCTAGACTACAGGAGAGGTTTCATGACACACACAGCACCTGGGCCTCTCGTCTCCCCCAGGCCCAACTGACATCGCTGGTGGACCGGCACTTTGGGAAGAAATAGTCCCAAAGTTCCATCGGCCCCTCAAGGCAGTTTCTATTTAAAGGGGCAGTGACCCAATTTACTTCTGGTGGCTTACTGCGTCCGGGACAAAACTGCCTCGACTCTAGTGATTTGCCACGTTTCCAGGGTTTAAAGGGCACAGGAGACTTTCTTTAGAGCATAACGAGTCCATAACACACGGCCTCTGTCGATTATTTCTCCTTGATCGGAAAATCAGGAGAACCTAGTCCTAGGGGTTTTCCAGTTTTTGAAGCATGTCTGTACGTGGGGGAGGAAAAGGCCGTGAAGATTTCAAGGATGGAAGGAAGACCTGAGGCAGAGGAAGGAGAAAGGAAGGGATGCAGACAGAGGGAAGAAGGGAGGGAGGGAGGAAAACGGTGAAGGAGGGGAAAAAGGACAGGGAGGGAGGAAAAGTCAGGCGGAGGAGCAAAGCGACAGCTCTCAGAGAAAGGGAGGGACGGGCGGCAGGCGGCGTTTCCGTTCCCAAGAGGCCTTGCGGTGCTCCCTGCGCCGCGTCCACCGGGCTCCGGCCCTGGAAATCCACCTGCTGACAGGGCAGACGTGGGGAAGGGGTCGGGGATGCAGACACACACGTAGGTCATTTGTTTTTCTCTTAAACCGACTTAGGCTACTCCAAACGTTAGAAGAAGGCTAATCAAATCGACCGAAGGAAAATGAAAGGTCAGATTCACAAAAGTAAAAGCAGGACAGTATAAATTATGAGACGGAAACGCATGTAATTAGTAAATGTCCGAGTTGGATCTTTTAAAGATAGATTAAAATTTAGAACCTTAAGAAAAATTTATAATAGAAAACATCACGCGAAAGGGGTCGATATCACAGAAACAGATTTTTTAAAAGATATAGATTAAATAGAAAAATTGTTAGAATATCATTTACAGAAACTGATGAAGAGATATGAAATCTGAGTAGTTCCATATTATCATTAAATAAAATTAAACCAATGGAGCAAAATCTTTTCCACGAATAAATCTTTTCACCAACAGCAGCTTCACCAGCAAGTCCTATAAATCATTCAGTGACCCGGCCCAGCCGGTCCCTGCAATGACCAAGAGAAGGACCAGCAACAAAATCCACCAAAGGGACACCGCCCGGGGAACAGGATAGAGCCTGGGTGGGTGGCCGGGAGAGGGGAACACTAAAGCTAATGCCACGCGTTTGACACCAGAGAGCTACACGTGAGAAACGCTTTTGGACCTCAAAATCATCTGGAAGAAGAAATGGTACCTACATTAGCAGGTGGAGGTACCGGCCACTGAATCATGGATTACACCATCATTACCAACCAATATTCTAACACAAAAAAACGTTTAAGTCATACATTTTCTTATATTAGGAATCATAATTTATATTAAAAATTGTTTCTTTTTACATTTCTTAAACATAAAGATTTTATTAAAAATTCAGTCTACCCAGTTACTGACTAATTCAAAAACTTTAAGACTATTACATGGATGTTCCTACATGGAATATATTTAACTGGAAAATACAATCACTGCAAGCAAATAAGAATTCATTATTCTTTAAAAATACACGTTCTTCATATATAATAACGGCCCCTTTCTGTGCCCTGCCATGTTGACTCTCCTTTTCTAGTTAAAGACACTGGTCACTCTTTGGCTGTCACCTGAGGTCCCTCCGTGCACTGAGCCTTTCCTGAATGCTTAGAGCAGGTGAGCTCTTCCTGTCCAAGGCTCGACAGGTCAAAATGCTTGGTGGAATTTAATCACCTGGATGATGAAAGGCGAGAGAGTCCGACACCCGCGCACGCGTGGCGAGGAGCGGGCCGGGAACGCGAGCTCTCACCGCCGTCTACACCCCTGCCCGGAAGTCGGCTGCGTGCAAGAGAGAGAGAGGGGACAGGAGCATGGAGAGGGCGCAGGGCCTGGTCCTGTTTCAGAACAGCCCTCATGCAGAAGGCGAAGTCATCCGGCCCGGTTCCTGGTCAGAGCTGGCACTTACAGCTCTGAGCTGCTTCTGAGTTGTTTCAAGAGGCAAATCGCAACATTGTCCTGGGGAGGCCAGAAGGGTGCAGAGGCCTCGAGTTAAAGATCTATTAAAATTCACTTTCCTGTGCAATGTTTTCCCCGGGGAAAGAATTCGTCTGGAATAATCATTTCACCAGTCCTTAACTCCCCACACTAAGTGCTTTACCTCGTGGAGTCCCCACGATAACTCTGTTTACCCATCACGGGCAGGAAAACTGAGGAACAAAAGACGAGCCGGCCTCGCGCACGGGCCAAGCGAATGATCGTTTGCGTCAGGCTTGGGATCCGGGGGTCTGACGGCGGGGTGTACGTTGCCGCTTGTACAAAAAACAAATGTGATAACTCAAAACTTAAGAAGTATTAGATTTTCTTTTCACATTGTCGATGCACAGCAATTCTTTCTATAATTAAGATCGTAAATTTACAACATATCCCAAAACGTAAGCCGGTGTTGAACTGCTTACGGCAAACTCCCACTCAGTTTGTTGCCCACGTCCTACCGTAGTGTCTAGTCCCTCCTGCCACACGTGCCGCCCAGTGAGAGAACCCAGTATGCGCACAAGGTCACCAGGGTGCCTTAAAAACAGTGCTTGGTGGGGACTGTGGCAGTGAACCACCCGCAGCAACGAGATCAAGCAGTATGCGCACACACACGTGTATGTGTGTCTGCGTGTGTGTGTGTAAATAGAGATTTTCGGTCAGGCCCTTCACCAAAGATGAAAGCCCTTTGACTATTACTGAAAGAAAAGACATTAAGCCCCCACGCTTGGCCCAAGATGGCTCCATGAGCAGATGCAATGAAAGAAATTACACAGGACCGACTGATTCTAGAAAACGCCAGAACCAGGTGACCTGTAAGTGACTGGGAAGTGCATTCAGGTTCCAGAGCCAGTGAGACCAACCTTCAGCACACGGTCTAGAATGAGGCTGACTCTGAACGGCTGGAAAAGTTCTCATCAAGCCACTGCACCAGAGAAGCACACTCTGGTCCTTAGACCTCGTTTGAGAATTATCGACCTTGCGTATCACACACAATTCTTAACACCAGCGTGTCTGGCTTCTTGGGACTCGGGAGAAGAAAAGCGACCAAATGAAAAGCACAAGCTGTTCATCAGCCGCACGCAGTCTCAAGACAGAAACCGTAAGCAGCAGCCACCACGGGGGACAAGTCACCCCCCAATGCGCGAACCGGGGTCGACATCAAACCACGATGATCTCGGAGGTTAAAACAAGGTCAGAAGGTTAAAATAAGACTAGATACTCGAAAGTTTAAGTTTCCGATGATCTGAACGTTTCCCTCATGTCAAATACGGAAACCATGGGAAAGCCTATGTAAATAAGTTACCATTTAGAATTTAGAACATACCATACGCTTCGTGCCATTTCTTTAGGACTGAAATGGAAAAAGTCCACCCCTCTAGGCTGCCCCTAAAAGGACTACTATAAAATGGGAACAATTTATTTCATAATGACAAGCGGAAGCCACAGCTATGCATTTAACAAAAACGTAACAATCAAACCACCATTTGAGAGCATCCAATGAACAAAAATAATATTGAGAAATACTATTAAACAAGAAAAACTGGGGAAATGACGTAAGACTGATAGGAAGTTTGGACTTCGTTTTTAAAAACCGAAGGCATGAGATGTGTTCAAGTTCCCAAATGCATCAATGGTATATAAAAAAAAAAACTTTCTTTTAAGCTAAGAAACTGTAAAAGATAAAATCTTAACATATTTCACTTGAATATAACATTAGTTTGACACTCGTTAATATAACGTTTTTAAAAATAAGGTTAGAGAACCTATCGTTTTATAGTGCTTTGGCTTTTTTAGGACAATGGGGTGAGGCTATTAATCTTGGGAACTAGGAATGGCCGATAAACTTATTTCTACGCATGAAAGTATTAGTGGAGCATTTACAACCATACAAAAATTATGGTAGGTACCTGAGATATAAAATTCTGGTGAAAGAAACAGACGTAACTCTAATAGTTACAATACGATGGAACGACTTCCATCGCACATGAAACGCACTAAGGCAGCGGTGATCCCAGGACAAGCTGGCTGTTTAAGATAAGGGAGAAGCATAGTTTGGGGTGACCTGGGGTTTGGGCTTCTGATACGGAACACATCTTGGTACCGGCAACTGCGGCAGGATGGGGGAGGGGCAGGCTGAAGGGGATGAGAAGTGAGGACCCAGTTCGGACGAGATCTGCAAGAGGACAGGTTCACAGGGACACTGGGGACGGCCCCGCAGCTCCAGAATCTCGGCAGAGAAGTCGTTTCAGGGGCAGGAAGGGTTCGCAGACACTTCTCGAGGCTGTTTCCAGACCACTTTTGCAGATTTCTGTGGTTCGGGGTTACTTGTTTTACGTAGAGTGTATGTTTGCTTAGGGAAGCTTTCGTGTGTTGACAGGTGACGAAGAGGACGAGGAGCTAAAGCCCAGCCGCCTCCCCCTGGCACTAGAGATGGCAGAACTTGGTTCCAGAGGTAAAACTCAAACGGGGGGCTGGTGGGGGGGTTCTCTGTGACAGCGCACAGAGGCCCGGGGAGAACCCAGCAAGTGACAGGCAACCACGAGAAAGACAGAGCGACGAGACAGGGACCGAGCAGTGTTCCTCGGACTTGAGACTTGACAGTTTGCAGGTCTGGGGATATCTGCGAACGGAAGCTTCAGAAGCTTGCAGGGCAGGGTGGCGAGGAAGAGGGGACGGCCACGCCATGGCGTGCAGACGAAGGGGGAGTGAGGGAGACGGGCTGGGCCACCCGAGGAAAGAGGAAAAGATTACGGACAACGAGCGATGGCTCATGGACGGAGCAGAGTCCCAGAGGGCACGGGAGGGAATTAGCTATGGATGAGTATACACAGCATTTTAAATCGGTGTGTGATAAGAACATTAGTTTCAGTTAGTATGGTAGCTGTGATACAAAGGCCTGCCTTCCCTCCCTCCCTCCCTCCCTCCCTCCCTCCTTTCTTCCTTCCTCCCGCCCTTCCTTCCCTCCTTCCTCATTTATGAGCGTCACTCACGCTGGGGAACAACACTCGGTTGACCATTTTATCACCACGGCCCCCACCCCCACCTTAAAAACTGTATATGTCCTCAGCCGTGGTCCACGATGCTGGCAGATGACATGTAAACAATAAATATTTCTCTTAATTGATGAGTGGATTTCTTTCTTTCATGTCCTCTACAATGCCCAAGGGGCCACGACTACCAAAATAATTAATAATAATAATAATAATGATGATGATGATAATAATAATAATGTTAATGGGAGACAGGTAAGTTAGGTCCAATGTGAAAAGTATTCCTCCTTTGAACGCCTACAGAATATTTTCTGTGTAATTTAACAATCACATACAAATATTATTGCATTCTTTCAAATTCAAATAAAAACTTTCCCATATTTATATCTCATCTCCTCAATTATACTCTTGGAAGATGTCACGATTTCTCTGCATCCTTTTCAAACGTATGAAGGATGCTTAAGATCTTTTTCTTTTATAGTGAATAACATAAAGCAAAATTACAGAAGTAGGTACATGTTAGTAAACTCGTAGCATGTCATTACTGAGAGAGAGGATTAACATTCACGTGCCGTCAGTCTACCAAGTGCAAGAACGATGGCTTTATACACACATTACATCATTTAATCCTCAAAACAACCCATTCTTCAGATGCAGAAGCTGAGCGGGAGAGAGGGTAAGTAATTCGCTGCGAGCTACGCGGCTGGTGCCCGCCAGTCTGGGCTGGAGGCGGCAGGGGACTTGCTCGTCCCCCTCACCGCACTGTCCCCCACTCTAAACCACGTGCAGAAACAAACGGCAAACATTTGAACGTTCAAAGTCTTAACCTACATATTCTACTCGATCCTTACAGATTCCAGAAAAAGGTATTAGTTACTAGGATAAAAATGTGTTTGTTGAAACATTATATTCACTTTGAATATACAATCAGTGATAAAATATCGATGGCAATATTGATAGCAACTAAAGACAAATAATAATAATGATAGCAACCACCACTAATTGAGTGTTAACTGCACGTCGGAGGCTATGCTAAGGGCTTCGGAAGTATTTTATTACTTGTGCTTCACGATCAGCCCAGAGGTGGGTACTGTTATTATTATTGTCACGTACAGTTGAGAAACCGAGGCTCGGCGAGGTTACGCTGAGCGGTCTCGGACCCCAAGTGGGTCACGGGGCAGAGCCAACGTTTAAACGCAGGGAAGGAGTCTAACTTTAAAGGCCATGCCGTTGACCAGTGCATTAGATCCACCCATTTTTGCAACGTCCTTCCATTAGCAAATTAAACTCCAAGAAAACGACTATCTTATTTAGACACGGGTTTTCCTCTGAATTACCAAAACACTCGATACCACGCTATGCAGATTTGGACATTCAATTAATTGAATAACAAGTAACACATGGAGACGGTCTTCCATGCAAACGGGACGTCTAATTTAAATCCCGGTTTTAATCAACCAGTTTTATAACGATGGCAAATCAATGAGAAAATTTTAAAATGAAGGTGCTATACAATCAGCTAGCTCTACTTTAAAATCCAGAACTGTCAAGAATATTCTAGGAAATTTGCCACCATTACTTTGACAAGAATTATGAAGCAAGATCTCCCAAAACTGGCCAACCCTGAACATAGACAGAATCTCATTTGAACATGCCCAAACATCCAGATTCCCCAGAGCGCTCAACTAAGTGAGACTACCCAGAGCAATACGCAGGTTAGAATAGGGCACTGGGGAAAATCCCACAGCACACCAAGAAGTCATTATCCGCACTCAACAGTAGATGGCGCTAACACATCACATCTTATTTAAAAAACAGCTGTCCATAGCCTTAAG
>NW_011889151.1:403984-411105 GCF_000151845.1 Pteropus vampyrus
TCACGTACAGTTGAGAAACCGAGGCTCGGCGAGGTTACGCTGAGCGGTCTCGGACCCCAAGTGGGTCACGGGGCAGAGCCAACGTTTAAACGCAGGGAAGGAGTCTAACTTTAAAGGCCATGCCGTTGACCAGTGCATTAGATCCACCCATTTTTGCAACGTCCTTCCATTAGCAAATTAAACTCCAAGAAAACGACTATCTTATTTAGACACGGGTTTTCCTCTGAATTACCAAAACACTCGATACCACGCTATGCAGATTTGGACATTCAATTAATTGAATAACAAGTAACACATGGAGACGGTCTTCCATGCAAACGGGACGTCTAATTTAAATTCCGGTTTTAATCAACCAGTTTTATAACGATGGTAAATCAATGAGAAAATTTTAAAATGAAGGTGCCATACAATCAGCTAGCTCTACTTTAAAATCCAGAACTGTCAAGAATATTCTAGGAAATTTGCCACCATTACTTTGACAAGAATTATGAAGCAAGATCTCCCAAAACTGGCCAACCTTGAACATAGACAGAATCTCATCTGAACATGCCCAAACATCCAGATTCCCCAGAGCGCTCAACTAAGTGAGACTACCCAGAGCAATACGCAGGTTACAATAGGGCACTGGGGAAAATCCCACAGCACACCAAGAAGTCATTATCCGCACTCAACAGTAGATGGCGCTAACACATCACATCTTATTTAAAAAACAGCTGTCCATAGCCTTAAGCATGTAACCCAAGCTACCAGAAATTAAGTAAAATTGTATTTACAGGAGAGTCTGTATAACTTAACTTCTAACATCATTTTTAAAAATCTGAACACATAGGCACCTTATATACAAATCTGGGCCATTCTTTAAAAAGTATTACTTAAATACAGAATAAAATGTTACAAAATTTGTCTAATGTAATACAATAGACAGTATCGCAAAGTATGAGGATTTAAAAATAATAATAATATAAGCAGGTAAAAGAAACTCAAAACAAATAGTATCTGAACACTCTGAGGTTTGAGTAGCCCGAGGGTTTGAAATTATTTCCACAGTCGACCAGGGGGAGGACATCCCTCTGAAGTCCCTACTATGGACAATAACGGGATTTCCATCCCTTTCCACAAAGTCCTCTAAGAGTACTCAGAATAATCTCCTACTGACAAGCAGCGGGATATGCAGCCTTCCCTTCCCGTCCCAAACCAGCCCCTCTTCCGTGCAGTATGCACAGGGCTTCCCAGCCCAGAGGCAATTAAGGCCTCTGGGTGCCGGGCTTGTAAGGACGTGATAAGTCATTTCAATTAGTCTGGAAGCGGAAAACTGCCGTCAGTCACTGTTACATGTCCTGTTAGTCCAGGGTGGGGTTCGGGCGGGGAAGACAGTGATAGAAATGGTTAAAAGTACAGGTGATACTGATAATAAACCTATCTGAGCATTGGTGGCCTAAGAGGGTCATCTCAGATCCCAGACGTAAATCTCATGATAAGCCTTTGACACATCGCGGAATAACAGCACGGCAGTATTACTAGTTGGGGGCTCTTTCGCGTGTCTGACATCATCCGAGGCTGCCTCCTGAACTGCAGAGAGGATTCCCCTGGGCTATCTTAAATGACGCTGGAATTGCAGAGCGTACGTAAACATTTGCGTTCTGACTGTTGTCCCAACACTTACATACTACGATACCTCGGAAAGCCACTTACGCAACTTTCGAATTCAATTTCCTCATTCGTAAAATGTGAGTAAGATGGGATCGCAGTGGGGACTAGACAAGAAAAGATACGTCGAGCACGTAGCAGGCGTGATACGTGAAGATTCAGTGACTAGTGGACTCTATCCCCTCTGCCCTTCCTTTTACATTATCGTTATTCTAGAAGAAGTAGGAAGGAGCAGGCAGAAAGAATACATCTACTTGCGCTGACTTAACTCAAGGCAGTAGTTACCCAGGAAGATTTTACAGGACTGAAATCCTGACAGGCCACACTCCTATCACTAACTAATGAGGTATGAGTTTCTGAAAAATGGGTGCTTAGTGTAAGCAGACGAAAACTGAAGGCAGGCCATAAACAGTAATAAGCACTATAAATGGTCTAGTCCCACACCTAAGGGCAGTCATCACACATATGTGTATGGAAAGTTCTTTTAGTCATATTTCAATTTTTAAGTGTATAGCAATTCTGCCAGTAACCTAATAAAAACTTTGCACAAGGTTCTTAAGAGGCTTCTTAGTAAGATTAGTTTTACTAAGCCCACACATAATAAATACTGGATGTGTGATTACATTTTTCATTAGAAAGACATTTCAAAAATGCTCTGTTATTGCAGAAAGAACAGATGGTAACTTTCAACCTAGAAGTGGGTACCGAGACCTTTCAAGAACTGGAGTAAAATAAAGATATTTTCAGATAAAAGTTTACTACTACTTAACATTCCCTAAAGGAACTTTCAAATATATATATATTTAATAAGAAGAAAATGCTCCATTATAAAGGTCTGAGGTACAAGAAGGAACAGTAAGCAAAGAAGCTAGCAAACACGCCGTTAAAGCTAAACAAATGTTAACCACAGAAAACAATGACAAATTCGTGGAACTTTTAAAAATGAAGTGAACGTTACGGACAACATCACATAAACTGGGAGGTGGTAACAGGGTTAAGATGCAGTACGGTCTTGGTATTTTTTTCTAGAAGATGTGGGTTTTTAAGATATTGATTAACCTTAAATTTTGTTAACTTGATTTATACGAAGGGTGAAAACTAAAAGCAAATAAACTCTGTAGGTTCTAGGCCAGAAAAGGGGGAAAAAATAGAAAGGTCTTTCCCCCAACCCAGATCCTTCTTAGTGGTGGAATGTCAGAGGCATCGTTTCAAAATCAGGAGCAAGGACAGTACCCCCCGTACCGGTACCACACTGGGAATTCTGGTCCTACATTATCAGGCTCAGTAGCCACTAGCCACACGCGCTGTAAGCACGCGACATGCAGCTCGTCCAAATGCAGAAGAGCTGGAAACATGAAATGCATGTCAGCTACTGAAGATTTAGTACCGAAAAAAAGTAAAAAAAAGTAAAATACTTCATTAATAACTTCTACGTTGATTACATGCTAACATGACAATACCAGGTTAAATTAAGCATATCATTAAAATTAATTTCACCCGTTTATATTTTTTTAATATAACTATTGGAAAATTTTAAATTATATATACAGCTCTCGTTACGTTTCCATTGGACAAAAGAATAGAAAAAAACAAACATCGGAAAGGAAGAAACAAAGCTGTCATTAATCTCATACTCTATGATTGTCTACGCAGAAAACAAAATATTATACAGTGTATCAGAATCAATAAGCAGTTTTAGCAGGGCAGCTAATGGCATGTCTATACCTACCAACATGTAGAAAATGTAATTTTCAAAAAGGTACTACTTACAACAGCAATAAAAATATAAAACACCTAAAATTTAACAAAAGATAATTTCATTGAAGTATATTAAAGATCCAATGAATGGTGAGACTCAATATCATAAGTCCCCAAATTGATCTGTAGGTTCAGTTGTATTCCATCAAAACCATGAAATGGTTTTATGAAGAAACATAAAATCCATACGGAAAAGCAAAGACCCATAATAGCCAAGGAATCGTAAAAAATAAGAAGGTAGAAGGACTCGCCTTCCCAGATATCAAAACTTTTAACAAAGCAATAGTATATAAAAGAATATAGTATATAAAAGAATACGTCAGTGAAACGAAGAGATGGATTTTAGAAAGGATAAAGAAAACAGACTTTTCGCTAGACTCGCCAAGAAAAAAAGAGGACTCAAAATCAGAAGTGAAAGGAGGTAACACAGAAACACAAAGGATCATAAAAGACGACCACGGACAATCACATGCTAACAGATTGGACAACCTAGAAGAAAAGGAGCATACTCAACAATGAAACACTCAAAGCTCTCCCTCTAAGATCAGGGACGAGACAGGGATGCTCACTCCGGCCACTTTTATTCAACATGATACTTGAAATCCTAGCCAGAGCAATTAGGCAAGGCAGAAAAAAAGGCATCCAAATCGGAAAGGCAACTTTGAAATTGAAAATTGTCACTATCTGCAGTTGACATAGTATTGTACACAGAAAACCCTAAAGACTCCATCAAAAACTGTTAGAACTAATGGACAAATTCAGTAAAGGTGGAAGATACCGAATCATTAGGTAAAAATCTGTTGCATTTCTATGCAATAATAACGGATGATCAGAAAGAGAAAGTTTTAAAAAGCCCATTTACAAATGAATCAAAAAGAATAAAATATCTAAGAATAAATTTAACCAAGGAGGTAAAAGGCCTATACACTGAAAACCATAAGACACTGGTGAAAGAAACTGAAGAAGATACAAATAAAAGGAAAGATATTTTGTGCTCGTAAATTAGCAAAATTAATATTGTTAAAATGTTCATACTACCCAAAGAACTATACACATTCGATACCATCCCGATCGAAATTCCAATGGCATTTTTCACAGAAAGAGAACAAAAATCCCAAAATTTGTATGGAAAGACAAAAGACCCCGGATACCCAAAGTAATCTTGACAAAGAAAAACAAAGCTAGGGGAAAAAACATGAAATTAGGAATAATTTCAAACCGTATTACAAAGCTATTATAATCAAAACAGTATAGAACTGCCATAAAAACAGACACGTATATTAATGAAACAGAATGGAGAACCCAGAAATAAACCCACACATATGGGGTCAATTAACTTTAAACAAAGAAGCCGAGAATATAAAATAGGGAAAAGGACGGTCTCTTTAATAAACGGCTTTGGGAAAACTGGCCAGCAGCATGCAGAAGAATAAACGGGACCACTATCTTACACCGCACACAAATATTAACTCAAAATGGATCAGACATGAACATAAAACCAGAAACCAGAAGGCTCCTAGAATCAAACGAAAGCGGTAAGCTGCCTGGCATTGGTCTTGGCAATGACTTTTCGAATGTGACACCAAAAATAAGAGCAACGAAAATAAAAATCAATAAGTGGGACTACCTCAAACTAAACAGCTCTGCACAGTGAAGGGAACCATCAACAAAACAGAAAGGCAATCTACGGAATGGGAGAAAATATTTGCGAGTCATGTATCTGATAAGGGGTCCATATCCAAAATGTATAAAAACTCACGCAACTCAATAGCGGAACAAACAACGCAACTGAATAAGGGGCAGAGGATCTAATGGATATTTTTCCAAAGAAGACGCACAGATGGCCAACAGGTACTTGAAAAGGTGCTCAGTATCACCAGTCATCAGGGAAATGCCATCGAAACCACAATGAGATGTCCCCTCACACCCGTCAGAATGTATTATTAAAAAGAAAAAAAAAAGAAAAAAAAAGGAGAAAAAGAAATAACATGTGTTGGCGAGACTGTGGAGAAAGGGGAACCCCAGTGCACTGTGGTGGGGTGTAAACTGGTGTAGCCCCTGTGGAAAACATACGGAGGCTCCCCCCAAAATAAAACCGTAACCACCAGATGACCCAGCCATTCCACTTCTAGGTATTTACCCAAAGGAAACGAAAACACTAACTTGGACAGATCTATGCCCCCCATGTTCACCGCAGCATTATTTACAATTGCTAAGACGTGCAAACGACGTACGTGTCCACTGACGGGTGAATGGGTAAAGAAAATATGGCATGCGTACACGAGCACACGCACACACAGAGGAATATCACATGGCCATAAAAAAGAAGGAAATTCTGCCATTTCCAACGATACGGATGGACTTCGAGGGCGTTATGCTAAGTGAAGCAAGTCACACAGAGAATGGCAAATATCAAAATCTAAAATCGAAACAAAAACAAACAAACAAACAAAAATAAAGGAATGCCTCGAGAACAGACGGGTACTTGCCAGAGGCGAGGGTGGAGGGAGTTATCACTGGTGAAGATTAAGAAGTCAGTCCTGGAATGTGATGCGCAGCACGGCGACCATAGTTAATAATGCTGTATTATGTATTTGAAACTTGCTGACAGAATAAATCTCTAAAGCTCTCTCCACAAGACATAAAACTATGCGTGGTGACGGATGCTAACCAGACTTTCTGCGGTCACCGTTTCACAGTATCTACGCATATCCAGTCACAATGCTGTACGGCTGAAACGAATGCATTATACGTGAATTACATCTCAATTTAAACATTTTTAAAAGAAAAATCATGACCAAAAAAATACAATGCAGAAATGGACCTTTCGTATGTGAATTATAACAAAGGGAGCTCTACAAAGAGAAAGGGTGGTCTCCAAATATTAGCACTGAGCCAATTAGCTGCCTCTTAGCTAGACTCACCGAGAAAAAATGGGGAAAAACTTGTTTTGGAACGCTATCTCATACCGAAGAAAAAAAATCCAACCAAATAGATTGTAGCTCTAAGTGTGAAAGGTAAAACAGTTTCTAAAAAGTAACGCAGGAAAGTATCTTGAGAATAGGCAAAAACGATTTCTTAACCAGGACACGAAAGCCGTAACCTGTTTGTAAAGGAAAAGACGAAGAAACTGAACTACACCAAAAGTGGGAATTTATGTTCGTTAAAAGATTTCAATTAAAGGATGAAAAGATAAGTCACACTGTAAGAGGAGATACTGGTAACATATTAAAGAGCTCATTTCAGGAATATTTAAAGAACTTCTAAAATCAGTAAGGAAAAATACAAACAACCCAATGGAGAAGTGAGCAAGAGACATGAACAAGCTTTTTATAAAATAATATATCCAAATTGCTTGTCTGTCTGTCTGTCTGCCCATCTATGCTCAATCTCACTGGCAATCCACTTACATCTGATCTCATCACTAACAAGGAAAATGCAATTTAAAACCACAGGGAGGTGACACTACACACCCGAGATGGCTAAAATTAGAAAGATGGACAAGCGGGCTCAAATCTAAGCGACGGCTGGCATGTGGAGCCCTGGAATGCGCACGCACAGCCGGTAGGTGTGAAAATAGTTACAGCCACCCGGAAACCTGGCCGTGTCGACTAAGGATGAATCTGCACAACCCAACGGGCGGTTTGGTTCCTGGAGTGACACCAGCCAAGATGGTGGAGCAGGTAGCCCCAAGGCCCCCCCAAATCAACAAAGCT
>NW_011889151.1:411976-432957 GCF_000151845.1 Pteropus vampyrus
CAAAGATCACATGAGAGATACCGGAATAAGCCATATAACTGAGTGACTGATTCAGAGAGAGGCGCCAGGGCCACTGCACAGCGAAAGCACAGGCTCTTCCGCAAGGGATGCCTGGCTGACGGGGCAGCCACGGGCAAAAGAACAAAGCTGGGGTCCCACGCTCAACACGCACAGACGCGAAACACGCCACCGAGCAACATGTCAGCGCCGAAACCACAAAATTCTCACAGCGAAACAGCAAAGTCTCATGAGCTTTGGCAGTGGATCGTTCGCTGTAACACCAAAATCACAAGCAACGAAAGAAAAAAATATATATACACTGGACTTTATCAAAATTAAAACTTTTGTGGATCGAAGGACGTTATCGAGAAAGCGGAAAAGGGAGAAAATATCTGCAGATCACGCATCCGACGAGGGTCAGGTCTCCACCGAACGGACAGACCTTTCGGGTACACGCATAGGCGCGGAGTTAAGAGATTATGCGAATGGCTAATGAGCACGTGAGAGATGCTCAACACCATCAGTCGTCAGGGAAACGCAAATCAAAACCACAATGGGACACCGCCTCACGCGCACGAGGATGGCTAGTACCAGAAGTACAGGGAACGACAAGGACCGGTGAGGATGTAGAGAACTTAGACCCCTGACGCCTGACTGCTGGGAATGTAAACTGGTGCAGCCACTGTGGAAAACGGCGTGGTGATTTCCCAGACAGTCGAACACAGAGTTACCACGCTCGGCCGTACATCCAAGAGAAGCAACAACAGGTACCCAGATGCTCGTGCACGCGAGTTCACGGCAACGCCATTCGCTGCTGGAACAGCGCCAAAGGGTGGGAACACCTCAAACGTCCTTTAACAGAGGAATAAACGAAACGTGCCACGTACCCACGGGACATCGCTCGGCCATAAAAAGGAACGAAGTGCTGACTCGGGCGATGACGTGGATGAACCTGGGATGGTTACACTAAGAAGCCGCACGCCGCACGCGGCCTCTGAACATTCACGCCAACCATTCAGAAGGGGAAAAGCCGCAGGGAAGGAGGCAGACGGGTGGCCGCGGGGCCCGGGGTCGGGCAGGAACGGCTGCTTGATGCGACAGAGGTTTCCTCCCGGGCGACGAAACGTTTGGGCACGTGATAAAGGCGGTGGGTACACGGCACTGCCCATGTACTCGATACTGCCCCACTGTACACTTTCAAATGCTTAGTCCTGTTTATGTTACGCTGACTTTCACCTCAAACCTAAAAACCAAACCAAACCCGCGGCCTGAGTCGGAAGGCCACAAGCCATCTTCTACGCCTTCTTCCAGGGCCTCTGACCCCCGCCCGGCCCTGAGTCAGGAGAGTCGGCCTCCGCTCCAGAATGTGATCCTCTCCCCGCCCTCTTTCCTTGCCACGCTGTCCCCGGCTTACCTCGGGACCACCACGTCTCACCCACTAATGACAGCAGTGTCCCCGACGATCCAGCTGCCGAAACTACGGTCCCCCACGTCTCGTCCCTTCCCCGAACTGGGGCCAGCCCTCGTTCCAAACGCAAATGTAATCACGTAATTCTTCTACTCAAAATCCTCCACGTGTCCAGACAGCTTTTAAGATAAGGCGAAGCTCCTGATCCCAACACGGGAGGTCTTCCCTCTTCCAGACCCTTCCGTCCGCCTGGCCTCACGCGCGGCCATTCCCTGCCCGCCCCACTACGATGGGGGTCCTCGCCCTGCTTCGAGAGCGATGCCGGTTTAGGGTTCCGTGCCTCCTCTAACTGGGAGGTGCCATCCCAAGCAGCGTCCCTCAAAACTCGGCTCAGCATCTCGTCCCCTTGAACAGGGTTTTCTCCAGCTCCCAAATCACTACTTTCACAGCTTACCAGGCATTTAATGAGAGCCCCTGTCAAGCTGGAGCATAGCTGGCCACCTTTCCTGGAGACGGGATAATCCCCTCGCAGACTCTGAGAGCGAGGCCGTGATTATTGTGTTTATATCTCGAGTTCCTCGCTCAGTAAAAGTTCATCCACTGAGTCACTTACGCGGTCAGTCAAACAGGAAATAATTCCGAATCTGCTCCCCCTTGCTACTTGACCATGAAGCCTCCATCGCCAGCCAATACCCGAGAGAATAATTAGCAACTTGTTTGTGCCATGTTTCTGCTAAGTAATCCATCCTCGAACTAATTAAAACGAGCGCTTCTGACTTGATTAATGCATTCAACACATGAAAGACTATTTTCTAATCCTTCTTATAAAAACATTGCTCAGTGGATTTAAGAAAATGTACTTTTTTTTTTTTTAATTATTAAATAAGGCTATGGTCAAGGTAAACTCCCTTAATCAGTTTTGAGATTTAAAAAAAAACTAAAGATCTCTCCCTGGAAATAAGAACCCATTTTGGTTTTTAGAGTTAGACACGTGGTTATGCTCAGCCCCTTCCCACCCTCTGCTACCCCCCAAGCCACACTGCCCTGCGTTCTGCAGCTCCTCGAATCATTTGGTTGGCATTAGGTAATGCTAGAAACCAGATTCTTTCTAAATATATTCTCTACTCTTTCCCTGTAATTGTTTCTGATGAAAAAAACACTTACTATCTGGGAATGTTCTGACAATCTGAATTTGAATGTACCCAGGTAAGCCCCAAATGAGCAGGAATATACCTCTAAACTGCCTTGGCGACCAGGAATAAACTGTTCTTCTGAAATATCTGAAATTTATAAACACTTCCTATAGAATAGTCCTTGCATGACAAACTACACTTAGGTGTTTTCACTGTTCCTGGGGTTAGCTTCACTCAATGTTCTCACACAACCAAATTCTGCCCGCTAAACGACATCTACGAACTTCCCACATCTGAAAGAAGAAAGCATCACTACTAACTTACTTTGAGTCAAGACCGATTTTCCCGAGGGATATTTCTGCTGACCCAAAGCATGTTCCACATTCTCATTAGGTTTCATATAAAGTTCCAGAGAAGACCTCGGGCCTTTATTTTCTCAATGCCAACATTCCCGTGCTTCGTCGAATTAACCCGTCGGCCAGAGCTGCTGGAAAGCTCTCCGCTAAGTTGCGGACCCCCCCAGACCCCCCGTCGACAGTGTTCCTCTCATTCTGAGCTCCGTCTTTCCCTTTTAACCTCTCCTCCTTGGCCGCAACGTATACTTAATTTCGTCTTGTCGTGCCGGCTATATTTTTGTAAGCTGCCTTTAATCCTGGAATATAATCCTAGAAAAACCTTATACGCACTTGACTAAGGATTAGCCGGTCTGTTTCTGGGCTCCCAAAGGTTCCGGGGAGCACAGTCAGACTGATCCCACAGCTGCTCAGCAATCCTTGTACTCGTTTTTGGTTGACTAGATATCCGCTCCCCATATAAACATGATATACTTTTTTATTTTTTCATTCTCTTGGAGACATTGAAATTTATCTCATTATCAACAGGTAACATCTCTACCTAAATTTCAGAGATGATGGAGCCAATCAATTAAGTTCCCTCCCTCGCCTCCCTTACACCCCATCTTATAATTTCTCAATTCTAATCTCAACCAAAAGAAATAAAAAGCTTCCACCTGGGTTCTTAATGCTAAAACGCTCTCGGTTTTTGTCTGTGACCTTACTTTATCCCATATTTTTAATGGCACCCACTCTACCGGCTCCTTCCTTTGCCAGAGAAATTTTATGAAGAGCATGTCGCTCTCTGCCGCCATCATTTTTTAGGCAGCACAGAGGTTTCCGAAGCGGGATTGGAAGAGGTGAGGATTCGGAAGTAGAAACTAGTCCTAGTGGTGATGGAAATTTTAGCTGGTAAAAAACAGATAAAAGTCAGGGAGTTTCAGCATAAATTAATAGATGCTTCCAAAAAAAGGAAAACTGCGAACGTCACACATCGGAGAGAGCCGGCCTCTGAGTCCCAAAGACTCTGCAAAGAGCAGTAAAAATAGCCAGGACCTGAACGGGGGGTGCAAGGTGGGGACCTATCACTGGAACAAAGCCATCTCCCAGTTATAAGTGAAATGTCATACCAGCAACAACTACCCCTACTGTGGCATCCCCACGTACTAGAACTGGAAGTTTTTACGTCCTCCCTAAGGTCAGACTTGGTCCCAGAGGCCGGCCTGGGAAAAGGGGAGGGCATTAGGGACGGTCAAGTGGGGCCGATGAAAGAGAATGTCATAGAAGTGACATGCGGGTAAAACGCAGGGAAGAGGATGACGAGCTAGACTTCTAATGTAGTGAAAATCAACAAACATCCCCAACTTCTTAATAAGCATGCCAACCATGTCAAAGCCATGTAAATTCACAAACACATTAAACTCGTGTGTGAGCGTGCGCAGCTGCACACACGAGAGCCAGGGCAATGAGCATTAACACACGCGCTGTGGGCTCATCCGCCACTGAAACTGCCTCCCAATGTCACAAATGATCTTATACTCAAAAACCAATTAGCACTTACCCTACCAGACACTGTGCTCACACGGCACTACACATAAAATTAAATCTCTCCCCAACTTGCCTTTTACAAAAAGAAAATGTAACCAAGCACACACAAAGAGAGGTGTGCCAGTTGACCTTCTCGATATATGGTTAACGTCCACTTGCCACCTCTTGCTCACTAAAAACTGTATCACTGTCTCGCAGTTTCAATATGATATTCGTATTTATATGATTTTGATACAGGTAACATGCTCATTAAGAAGCATTTTTCTACTACGTGTAACCCTCCTTTCGAATGTTCCGTGCTTCTCTGATCGATGACTAAATTGTTGATTTCCAAGTCCCATCACGGTCCCAGAGACACAAAGCAACTGGATACTCGTCTGAGATGGAAAACCCTCTCAGGTAACCTTTAACTCCTCTCGGCCCGAAAGCTCTTTACCTCCGATTAATTCAATGCTCTTCTCACTGAGTCCGACAACAACTAACGCGTTCAAACCCTGCTCCACATGACGTATTGCGTTAACCCACTTGATTCTCAACTAGGGTCCCTCGCGGGAACCGCCGACACAGAAAATTACCTGAGTGGCTGTTTTCTCACGTCTCCCAAGGATGGTTCATAACTGGTCACTCCAGATGCAAAGCGAGAAGTCACGTCACCACATACAACAGCTGCCTCAGGTCATTAGGGCTTAATTTTCTCAAGAAACCCCAGTTAAGAAAGGCCACGCGTCAACGACCCTCGTAGGTAAGTTATATTCTCATCCTCAGCTGACAGAGGCGGAAACTGAGTTCCTTGACCAGACTCGTGTAGGTGGCAGGTGGCAGAGCCAGGATTCGAACCCAGGCAGTGCAGTCCCAGAGTCCTCACAGTGCAGCAAGTCCAACCCCACTGCTCTGAACTCACTCGGCTCTTCCTCCGTGTGCAGGCTGTCCCGCACAACCTGATGCTGAAATGATTTTGCTATTTTTATAATTATTTCACATGCATAACATTTTTCTCACAAAACTGCAAGCTGTTTAAAATAAGGACCAGCACCAAGCCCACAAAAAGGTAGTATTCAGAATGTGTAACCGATCATTGTAACTAATAACAGCCGTAAGGAAGCAGAGTTCCTTCAAACAGGTGAGGCTGGCTTCCTTGACCTAAGCCTCACTCGAGCCAAACTCTGTCGCCGGTCATTAGAGAGACACATACATACGTGCATATTAAACAAGAAAATGTGAAGATAAAACAGATGGACGAGAGTCACACGAACGCAGACGTATCTACGATCGGTAATTTTCAAGTTATCATATAATTACTGATGTGAGGGTTGCTATTTCAGCAATTTTCCTTCCTCATTCCTCCGATAGTCTCTGGCGTTCCCACGCACATACCCTGACGTTTATAGGAAAAAAACAGGGCAGAGAGGTGACGTAGTTCAAGATGAAAGTATAGAAATCTGATGAGGCTCTGTTTTGGAATATATTAATCTAGACTAAAGGCTCTGTTTTGGAATATATTAATCTAGACTAGAAATCTGATGAGGCTCTGTTTTGGAATATATTAATCTAGACTAAATCTGACTTTAGTCTAGATTAATATATTCCAAAACAGAGGAATATAGGCCAACAGCAAATATTAGTCCTGGACATCTCTTATGCAATTCTAAAAATTACTTAAAACCTCTATTAAATGCATTCTAGAAAAGCCAAATGCATACGAAAGTTAAAAACCCCAGGAAAGGGAAAATAAATGATTTCCACCCAAACGCCAAGATGCTATACATACCCTCGAATTTTCCTACTTCCATTGCTAATAGGTTTGTAAATCATCTACTTGATCGAGAATATTCTTCAAGTTTTTGTTTTGTTTTGGGGGAAGGTGTAACCTAGAGTATAAAAATCTTTCGGTATCTCCAAGTCTAAAGGAGAGAGAATGGAGATATTTACAGCATCACCTCTCAGAGGCTCAACGCGGAGGTTACAAAGACAAACGAACCAGAAACAGAAGTAAGGCTTGGCAGGTACACGAGCAGGTCCTTCCACAGCTGATGAATATTTCATTAGGATCACACTTTAATACCGATCCATTACCAAACCTAATTTTATAGGTCCTTGAATATATCTATATTTTTATTTCAACTAGAAATACTTAGAACCCTTCGACATTAAAAAATATTTTAAATAAATGCATGACAAAATTAAGAGGCATTAATTAAATCTTAGAGTGAATTAACGTAAAAAGATAGAATTTAAGTTTCTTTTTTTAACTTTTTGTTAAATATGCAAGGTAATATGCCTGGACTTTATTATAAATAATGATTACTTAATGGGAATTTGAGCTTCTGGGTTAATTGGCATTACAAGTGGTTCTTTGTCTGTAAAAGCTTTAGAGGAAAAAACTACTTTCTTGATATCACACATGGAATAAAATATTAAAGTGAAAAAAATAATTTTATTTTCTTAGGGCATTTAGTCAGGTTTTTATTTACTAGTGAAAACTCAATTTTTATCTTCTTGGAGCCAGAAAAATTAAGCCCATATTTAATGGATATTTCTTCCCCTTTTCCCATCAAAACCAACATTATATCTCACCTGTGGTCTAGTTATAAAGCTATGTTAAGTCCCTATTAAAAGTCTCAAGTAGATTAATAAAAGTAATTAAATATCTACCTCATTGATATTATTACCTGATATAGCAAATATTTAAGCTTGAAAAATCATTACCACAATTCAAAATGTAATAAAGTTTAAGATACCAGGCCAACAGCAAATATTAGTCCTGGACGTCTCTTATGCAATTCTAAAAATTACTTAAAACCTCTATTAAATGCATTCTAGAAAAGCCAAATGCATACGAAAGTTAAAAACCCCAGAATGAAGCCTAAAACTGATGTTCTTGAAAGAAAATGGTGTATAACGGGCTAGTTCTGCTTTGGGAATGCTTTGGGATGTTAATCGCTAGAGCACACAAACTGTTGATTCGTTTCTTTTGTTTTTGTTGTTATTTTAATTTAAAACACCAAAGCTTATGTTTTAAGTGTTTCAGTGTTCAGAGGTTCACTGTATCATTGTATGATTTTGTTTGAAATATACATTTTTAAACTACACTTTTTTCCCCCAAACCATATAATTAAATGAGGAAATAGTATACCCTGCTATTAAATTATCCTGGAAAAACTGTGACCTCGCTGAACGGCTGCTGAAACTACTCCCTACAAGTGTCAACAGCCTTATTTCAAAACGAAAAGTAGCTGTTATGGGACAACTGGATTTTTTAATCGATTTCCATTTCATTCATTCAGTAATTATTGAGTGCCTACTAAGTATCAGCTACCATGATAGGGCCTGTGGAACATTCTAAAGAGGAACAACATCCCTTACCGCGAAGGACCTTATGGAGCGTGATCATCTTTTCTTAACATATACTAATAGCAGCAGACATCTATTTAGTACTGGGCAGCGTTTCAAACACAGATTCACTCACTTACCCCTCACAACAGCCCCGTGAGCAAGGTACTATTACGAGTCCCAGGTCCGAGATAAGAAAAATGAGGCTCGGAGACGTTACGGAATCTGCACAGGTGCAGAACTACCGGAGGTGTGGCTGGGACCAGGATGCGGCCAGTGCGGCTGCAGTGTCCATGCTTCCGACCGCTCTGCCCCGCCGGCTCAGAAAAATGATTAAGGTAGAGTGTGGGTGAGTAGCGGGGTGTTTCAAAATGCAAACACAAATACGAACTGGGTTTCTAACACATCGCGTCCGATCAGGTCCAACTTGAAATGTGGTCCCAGGACAGGTACATTTGAGGGGAAGAGTGGAGTGGAAATTCTAGGTAAAGAAGATGCATAAGAAAACTCAACGGATGACGTTGAGCGAATAGGTTAAAAGTATGAGTGAGTAGCAGCAGGAAGCCACTGAAGATTTCCGAGCGGGGTACTGAGAGGGGACGTTTTAATAAGATGAACTATGTGACCGGGGAGGAGTGAGATGGGCTTAGATGCTGGGTGAGGTCAGTCAGGTGTCTCCCAAGCAGCAGCACCAGCCCGGACGGGGGTGGGGGATCCGGAAAAAGAACGAGAGAGCAAAACATTCTCCAGAACCAGAGACTGCAGAACCGCACGGCCCAGCGCGTGTGCCGCGTACCAGGCTCGGGGGACTCGCGAACGAGCCCTAGGGACGCGTGAGAAAGGACAGGCAAACGCGACTAAGCTTCGCGGTCCAGATGCCTGGACGCCGGGACGTTCACCAAAGGCAGCTACGAGCTCACGCAAAAGCCGAGGCGGTCAGGTGGCCACACGGGACGGCGCGACGGGGAAGAGGGCAAGGTGAAGGTCAGAGGCGGGGGTCATCGGCAGAGTTCAGAGTTTGAGGACTGTGGCTAACGCTTCGGGAGTTAAGTTGACAGAAAGGAACGGAACGAAAAAGATAACTTTTACCTACTCGTACGCAGCCCATCGAAGGAAGGGGAAAAAGCCAAGAGAGGACATAAAAACAGCAGAAGTAAGAAGACGACTGGAATGTCACAAAAGGGAGCCCCGAAAAAGAACGAGAGGCCACGCTTCCGGGGGGCTCAGAAGGCGTCAGAGAAAGTATTACACTGAAGAACGAGGGTTCTGAATTCTTGTCAAAATTTTACAAAGTAAATATCTTTTTTTTTTTTAACGTGCAAAGTCTCCTCACGTAGGCCACACAGGAAGACCCCCCACCCTGAAGAAACAGGACGCTGAGACAGCAGCGCCCGGCAATGCCTGTTTCACTCGGTGGCAGGTCATTTAAAATGCTCTTTCACATCAGGACAAACCTGTCATGTGGGCTGAAACGGAAGCCGTCACGGGGCTTCACGGAAACTTCGCACGTGCCTCCAGTCCCCTCCGGTTTGCTTCCCGAACCCCCGCCGCGTGGCCTTCACTGTCTCCTGCTACGTCCGGTCTCCAGGAGCCTTGCCATTCAGCATGATGAAGGCTCGGACGAGGGGGCTCCCCCCAGCCCCGGGAAATCAGACGCGGCTTCCTCGAGGAGCTACGCCACCTCGAGGTCGGGACACCAGAATAATAAACGCCGAAAGGGTGCATTAAACCCTCAAATTCCATCTAGACCCTGAATTTAACAGATGTGGAAGAAATAAACAGAAGCACGAGGTTGACAAAATGGTGCCTGAACGTTTCGCTTTCTACTTCGGTGCTGTTAATGACGGCACCTCCTAGTCCTTGTCTGTAAAACAGGAATACAAATACCTTTCTGGGTCACTACATCCTTAACATTCAAAGATAACTGACAGTGAACTTTTGATATGCATATGCAAACCGCACTTAGCCTGGGGTTCGTTAGCGTGGTTAAAGGATGATACTAATGAACTCAGAATGCTGACATTTGCACGTTTTCGTAAGTTGCACTTTTCCCAGAGTGAACCTGGCCAGTTATTTTCAGTTGTGCTGCTGATGGTCACAATATGGATTTCGTGAGTGAGTTAGAGAAAAGAGAGAAGAGACAGAGACAGACAGAGACAGACAGACAATCAGCACTTCGCTGCCACCTGGGTAACAGACATAGCGTCCCAACGCATCTCCCTGCTTCCACTCTTATGCCTCTAGAATCCATTTCTCCATCAGAAGCCAGCGTGACCTTTTATAAAAACATGCGTCAGACCGTGTCGCCCTCTCCCCGTCCCTCCGTCCCAGCTCCAGTGGAAACCCTTTAATGGAGTCCGAGTCACCAGGCGACAGGACTTAACTCCTGGGGCTCCACAGTCTCATGACATAGTCTCATCCACAGCCTGGCCCTGCTCACCTGGGCAGCTTCTCACACCACGTCCTCCTCGCTCACCACGCCCAGTCACCTGGGCCTCCTCTCTATTCCCTGAGCAAGCCCAGCGCCTTCATGCTTCCTGTGCCCCCTGCCAGTCACAGAGCTAGAGACAGACACACAGCCCCATCGTCTTGGGGGAACAATTTCTGAGGAGTAAAGTGTCTAGTCAAAAAGAACCACCAACCGTACAAATATCTCATGAGGCCTTGTGTGACAAGCATGAGGTGGCCAGCGAGCATTGGTCTCAGAAAAACAAAACAGGTTTAGAGCAAACTGAAATAAATAAATGCTAACAAGCCACACTCGTTGCACGAGGGGCTCTAAATGCTCAGTAACAACCCGAGACCCAATATAAACTGGAAATCCTAGCTTTTGCCCGAGACAGGGTGCTTCCACTCCGAAACAAGGCAGCAAGTCTCCGCAAAATTATTCTAAAAACAGGAATCGGAAGAGCAGTTCGGTGACAGAGAGAATGCAGCAGGCAGCGCTGGGGAATTCTGGGGCCAAGGTCATCGTGCTGGGGGTCGTCAAGACGATCAAACGGGCAGGACGGCAGGGTCCCGCGGTGGATGAACGCGATGCTACTGAACTGCACACCTGACAACGGTTAGGACGGTAAGTCTTACGTTATGTGTACTTGACCGCAATTTAAAAGGAGGGGGAGGAAGCAGGAATGTCTCGATACATCTGTAAGACTAAAAAACCTGCCCCTCCTTGCTCTGAAAAACATAGAAGCTAAGGAAGATATGATCTAAGCTGATTAAATCATCAAAGATACAGCAAGGACACGCAAGACCTCGCTAAATTAGTTACTAGAATTAAAAGGGAAAAAAAGGACAAGCAAAAGAAGAAATGTAAATATACTTTTAACATTATCTTCACTAATAATCAAAGATCACATTAAAGTAAGATACTGTTTTCGCCCATCGAATTAGAAAATTAGCAAAAAAAAAAAGTAAAAGATAATAATTCAGGCAAAGGAAATTAATACACTCACACATTGCTCGTGAAAGTGTAGTCAAGGCCCCTTTAAAGAGGAATTCATCAGTATACGCTTGGGAGTCTTAAAAAAAGAAAGGACTCTTTTGCCCAGCAATTTCGTTAACCATAAGGAAACAGTACTAGATGCATAAAAAGATGAATGTACAAATATATTTATTACAGCACTATTTATAATGAAATAGTGAAAAAATAAAGTGAATGCCTGGCAATAACAGAATAAACTCTAGCACATCCATATAATGTTTGCATCCAGCAAATAAAAATGTTTCTGAAGAACTTGTGATATGACGGGAAAACGTTAACTTAAAAAAATTATAAAAAGTTATACAGACTAGGTATAATTGCCAACATTTTCACACAACATGAATAAAAAATCTATACCTAGACTTCTTCTACTTTTCTACAACTGAGCTTATGTCACTAATAGTGAGCGGGGGTAGGAGAGAAATAAGGTTAATTTAGCGACAAATGAATTCGTTATTACATTCAGGAGATAAATAAAGGAAGTTATAAACTTCATAAAATATCCACCCAGCTGTCTTATTTTCTCCATTTGGTCGTTGGTACCCTAAGATCAGGAGCTACATCTTATTTCTTTATCTCTGACACCTAGCACATAATTAGTCGATATATATAGTAGTTGCTCAATACGACAATCTGAGAACATCTACCCATCTAAGTGAGAGCTTCGAAACAAAAAGAAATGTATACACACACACGCTTTTTTTAACAATCAGGAATCAGCCAATCAAGCCAAAAATCTGAGAGTCTATGAAGTAGTATTTGATGATGATTAAAAATAAATGCTGCCACCAATAAATGCCTCTTTTTCTAATTTCCCGAGAGAGTTGTAGAAATGGTTTCATAACGAAGACTAGTTTTAATCCAAATGCTGGGGCACTGATCAGACTCGCTTAGGTGAAGGGCTTGGATGGCCATTCACGAGGAATTGCCCCGTCAAAGGCCACAGCGAGAACCTTCCCAGCCCTTAGATGCCGACGTTCCCAAGAGTTTCGCTTTATCTTGCGTTCCTCTCACTCTACACACACTTGCTAGGTGGTCGCCTCCACTCCCATGGATTTAATTATCACCGTTAAGATGACAGCACCCGAATCAGTGTCTTCACATCAGAGTTTTATCCCAATATTCAGGCTCAAATTTGAACACTCATTGGCTATCTCTAATTGGATATTTCTTTCAAACCCGACATGCTTAGAAGTGACTTTTCCCTCTGTAAACTTTTCCTCCTATACTCTCTACTTCGCAAAATAGAACTATTTCCCACCTAGAAAACCAAGTTTTTCTTGATTTATCCCTTTCTTACACCTAAGTCTATCAATTAACAAGACAAGAATTCCTAAGTCTTTCTTAATCTCTTCCTTCCTATCTCTACAGCCCTGTCCTAATTCCTGCCCAGGTTAGAGCTCACCTTAAGGCTGAAATCGCCTCCTCCGAGATTTTCTTGTTTCCAGTCCTAACTCTGATCAACCCTCTTTAGAGATCAGCTTAAACGTCACCCCTGGCAAGTCTTCCCTGCTCCCTCAGACCAGGTGAGATCTACCTGTGACCGATCACACAGTAATCCTCTACCTCCCTGTCCTAACACTTCTTAAAGGTTGTTGTAATCATTGTCTACCGGATGGATAACGTGGGCTCCAACAGGAGGGATGGGACCGCTTCTCTCATGCTGCTTTGCTTCCCCTGCTCCGGCCTCGGTCGACGTGACTTAGTGTACCGGCTCTCACGCGTGCTTGACAGTAACAACTGCTTCAACCCCAGACCCGGTTATCTCAAACGTGAACCTGTTTACTTTTCCTAATGCACGTAGATGCTTTTTGTGATGAATACAATACTAATTAATTCCAGTCCCACTACAAGAAATGATGTTTTCATCACATATTTTCTTAGTCACCATATACAAAAAAAAAAAAAAACCACGAAGATCTGTAAATTTTTTTCGATATAAGAAACAGGTCTTCACACTTGAAAATGTGAAGATAAATGGATGAAGAAGAAAGTGTCCTCGCAACACAGAAATATTTAACAATACAAAGTACTCCAGAAATCATGTGAATCGACTAGAACAGAGATCAGGTCATAAAACCAGACTTTTTCATTTTGACTTGGAATTTGCATAAACCATTGGAAACCCTAATAGCTAACAGAGGAGACATATCTAACCGGAAGCAGTATCAGCCAATGCCACGCTGAACCACAGGAGACAACCCTGTCTTGTGTCCTCCCCGCTTTGCTTAGTGTGCTCTCGAGGTCGCTCAGCAACATCTCCAGAAGAGAATTCAGATGACAAGTAACGTAAGCAGGCATGAACAACCCCAGACGCCAATTAAAAACTGTTTCCGTAGGTAAACCTTAAAGATAACCTACACTAAACTCTAACAAATATAGGAGAAAAGTTTGAGGAAAGCTCCTTCCATCACGGGGTTTAACTAAAGACAACTAAAAGGTTGGTAACTCAACTAACAAGGGAACTAAAAATAGATAACGTTGCCTTTCCAATCACATACTCCTCTTTTATCGCCCTTGGATTCAAAACACTGAAGGATATTCTAATTAAAACTCATTCTGAGTTTGATCTGATCATCTGGAGAAAAAAAGATAAATTATTCATTAAATGCTGTCAGAACAACTAGGAGCTATCTGCAAAAAAATGAAGTCGGATCTACTCAGCAAACCAAAATAAACTCCAAAAGGGCGGAAGATTTATATAGAAAAAAAAATGAAACCAAGTTAAAATATAAGACAATTTCTTTATACCTTTGGAGTAAAGAAAGCCATTCTGACTCAAAATTTTAGTCATAAACGAAAACTGATGAATTTGAGTACATAAAAGTCAAAAACTTCTTCATGGCCAAAAAATAAATAAATAAATAAAACTCACTACGAGCAAAATCAAAAGATAAATGTCTGAGAAAAATACCAGCTAGTCCTCATATCACCAACAAAGAGCTGTTTTAAAAAAAAAAAAACCCTCAATAGAAAATGGGCAAAAGATATGAACTGGCAGTACATGGAAACAAAAAGATGTGAAAAGAAGCTTAAGGTGATTGATAAGAAACACGCGAATTAAAACTATTCTGAGATACAATTTTCACCTAATGGATGGTCGAAAATCCAGAAACTCGATGGCATACTGTAATGACAGGGTGACAGGGACGCAGGCGCCCTCCCCCACTGCTGGAGGGAGCACAAAGTGGTTCAACGTTCAAAAAAAAAAAAAAATCATACCCTTTGACTCTAGAATTCTATTTCTGTGAATCTTAGTTATGAATATACTTACACAGATAGGAAATCACACACACACAAGGTCACTCATTATGGTATCAGTAAAAGATAAGAAATGACCTAAATATACATTATTTAGAGACTGGGTAAGTAAAATATAGTAGAGCCATATAATGCACTACTATACGATTTTAATGAGAAAGTAGACTACTATATGAAAGAAGCAAGGGACAGACAGTATGTAAAGTGTGCTACCTTTTATATATATATATTAAAAAGTGAAAAAATAAGAATATAAATTCTGAATTGCTTAAGTTTAAACTGCTTTACATATAGAATGTCTAAAAGAATAATAAAGAACTTAATAGTGGCTGCCTTTGGCTAGGATTAGGGAGACAGACAATACTAAGTGAATTTCGAACAGACATAAGAACGATACTTTGTGATATGTATCATTTTTAAATTTTAAAAAGCAACGAAACCACCTCACTTCAAAGAAGCAGTAATTTCAGAGAAGAATAAGGATATTGATATGAACGAAATCCACTCTTCCGGTATACTGCTTCTGAGAGTTAATAACACTTTTCACGATGCCCCTCTGTAATACTTATTGAAATGAATGGCCGAAATAATGAGGTTGATTTTCATAGAAACATACACTATGTCCAGAAAGTGGTTTCTAAACGTTTTAGCTAATCCGCGCCATCCCGAAAGTCATGTTACATTGTCTGCAGAACTTTAAGCATGAATGCTATTTTTTTAAAAGTGTCCTTATTGAATATCACTAGTATGCTTGGGAATCGCTGAGGGCACTAAAAATCGATGCTGAATGATAAAGGGTGCCTCCTCTTCTGATGTCCCCTCCTGCATGGGTGACCTCCCTCTTAATTCTAATGATCTTACTTACACACACACACACACACAGACACACACACACAGACACACACACACTCTCACACTCTCTCTCTCTCTCTCTCTCATCTTAAATAGTATCTTAACAAGTAAAAGTTCACGGAGACTTGGATTCAGGCTCCAAAATGGCACTTGGGTGCAATGGCGAACGGGACAAGCCCTCCGGTCGCCAGTTGACAGGAGAGAAACCCAGGATGTCCCGACACAGCTCACACACCTAGTGACCACATGACACCAGTAAAGAAATATCTTCCTTATTAATATTACAAGCGAAATACTATCTGATTTACATTAATAGTAGCAAGATGTAGAAAGAGACACTAAAAACGGCCCACCAAATATCCGGTAAGCAGAGAAGAGGCTCGTGCACTTTCTCCCCTCACAGACGGGACTTTAAAAGTCAAGTTTTGCCTCTATAATTCTCCTCCTTTCCCTTCCCATTCCTGCAATACTAACAGGAGCCTCTCAAAGTCGAAAATAAAGCATTTCAGCAAAAGCAGGTCGGTTACCACCAGGAGGAAGAAGAAAGGGGTGTCGGTCTCTTCCCCGGTCCTATCCGGCGGAGAGTCCCCTCTCCCCTTCCTCTCCCCTCCAGATCTCTGAGCTCTGTAACGTGCCAACGATTCTAAAAAAAGTGACCTAGAATTACCTTGTCTTACCTACCAAGGTCCCTTCTACTCTAGGAGCAAGGAAGGGTTGATGCACACACAGATAGACTCATGTGTGCGTATACACAAATATGTGTAGACATACAATATATAAATACAATTAGATCCAGACAGTATGTGTGTAGACACAAAATACACATACATATACACACATCCCTTTCATTACAATGGAAGCTAATTTTCAAAACTTCTCTATTCAACCTATACAATACCTCATTTCACAAACTAATACTTATTTTCTTACACAGTGTGTTGTCATCTACGACCATTACATCTAATATATAGGAGAGCAATGGTAAATCATTGCTATAAAAAAAAATTGTTTTCCTCTCACTAAAATTTAGTATACATTGAAAAAAATGAGTAATGAGCATAAATTAGAAAATTTCTCAGAAGAAATTATTATCCCCTACAATTTCTAAAACATACCAACAGAAAATCATTACATTTTCAAATTGAAAACATGCAGGAACATTATTCCTTAATCTATCAAAACCTGAGTATTTTAAAGTATTTTCTAGCACAATGCTGTTATTTTCATTAAATGTCTACAAATTAAATCAATCTCAGGAATATGTCAGCACACTCAAAATAGTTTTGAAGAAAAACGTTGAAAATCCCAAAACAAAACTAACATGCTGCTTCAAAGTAGAGGTAAACAAATTATATGTTAATTGACAGAGTATTTCTAATTAAACAAAAAGGGCAAAGTTAAAAATAGGCCACTTGTTTTATTCACAGACAGTCCTAATTACAGTATCTGGCTACCAAAGTAACATGCATACAATATTATTACTTCCATCAAACTTGGCTTTAATATTTATCTAAGATTACACAACGTTTTAATTTGGAAAGAGTTCGATAAACCTTGGAAACGAAAACATATCAGAGAACTGGGTGATGGAAAACATCATAAACTGTCGAGTAAGGCTGGAGTTGATTTTAATGGACATGCAGATTATTTTAATTTTGAAGGACTATGAGAGAAAACCTCGTTTTTTTAACCACATTCTAAACTTGTAACTCCAAAACAGGGCATAAAAGACAATCCCTTTGGCGCAGGAAGAACGCGTTAAAATTCCTTTTGACGTTGAAAGCAGCGAGACGTTAAGACAGACACTGAGCTCTGCTGACATTTAACACAGCACAGCCCTGGGCCCCACACGTCTCCATCAGCTACCTGATCAAGGTGTGCTGCCTGCAGCTCAGGTTTCTTCAGCAACACGCTTACCTGCTTACTTTCAACGTTTTAAATTCTCCTGCAGTTTATGGGTCTCTGATTAAGTAAGTTACATCGCTTTCAATAAAGTAACCCACGCCAAATGGAGAAATGGCTTTTAAATGTTCCTGCAAAGGAGCACGGGATTAGGATAATATTAATCATGTAAACACAAGAAAATAAAAGAAAAATGGCACGGCTGAACCATTCCGGCACAAATACCCAATTAGCCACATTATCTGATAAACGCCACATCCTACTCATCAGGTCAACGAAGAAAGAACCCGCAAGACTATCGAGAATTCTATCTGAAATATAGCTTTAGGTCCACTACCAAAACTGACAATCATGGTCTTAAGTACATAGTGTGCTATGACAATTAATGAGAATATGAAGCTGCCAGTATTAACAAGGCATCTAAAAATTAAACACCCAGAACATAAAGACAAACATCGATTTTTTTCAAAGGTACGTTGAAAATCATCCAACACTCAGTCCAGTTCTTCGGCATCTTACAACACTCACTAAATGTTACTAACAAATAACAAATAGTTATATACATTGGGGAAAGACTTGCTCTTCCTCCTTCAGTAAAATGGGTGAAATGATTGAAAAAAAAAAGTTTTACTGAAGAAAATGTAATCTCAACAGTACATTTATTCCCTAATAAATTTTATGTATAACCTCTGATGGAGCAGCCTACTTTAACTAGAAAAAAGATTCTCAGATAAATTTACAGAGATAGCAACTTGTGAAAATTACACAATGAGTCATTCAGTCTTAGGCAAGCTACTCCAACAAAGAACTTGAAACAGGAAGTGTACGTACACTAAATGGTCCAGGGTATCACCAACATGGTTAATTTTATTTTAAAGAAAACTTTAAAATAAAAGAATCATTTGGATATTTTTAATGAGACAGGGAGCAGCTAAAAATTCTTTTCCCCTATACAGTTCACAAACTCCCTCTTGTAGAGAATTTATAGATGGCCTACAGATTTTTCTTATACAGAAAGAAAAACATTCAAAATTTGCTGACCTTTTTTGTGACGGCAAGAAGTTAAGCCACAAAGCAAAATCTTCTAAACATTAAACACTGTACCTGTACCTTCTATGGAAAAACGTTTGAGCAGTTTATGAGCCTGTGACTGCTTTTCTAGAGTAACTTCTTAAGGGAAAGGAATTTTAAAGATGGGTCTTTCAAAACATCTCCATTATTTTGTGATTTGTACTACAAATGTTGAGAGTAATTTAAAAAAAAAACAAACTTTCATTTGCACACTCCAACAAAACTTAAAAATCAAATTTTTAACCCATTTCAAAATCCTCCAAAGGAAACCTATCAGGTTTTTAATCCATTTCTTAAAATAAAAGAAATTTAACCCCTTCCAGTCAGGTGCAAGGACAGACTATTAGGGACTAGCCAAATATCACCAAAACCTTCTGAATAAATGCTGGATGGTATTAAAATCTTAGAATATGATTTAGGAATCACTGTTATTTGAATCTACGTATCTTTATGAACCATCTGTGACAGCCATAAAGAAAACGTGTCCAAATAAACTGACCATGGAATCAGATTCATATTGCTGTCATAGAGAGCTTAACCAAGATTTTTTTTTAAATAGTAAAACGTGTCACAGACCGATGTTTACAAACACCTCCGTCATTCTGTAATCTGCACTGAAATGTGATCTAAAACACCTCTCAGATCTGCACACTCAAAATATGTACTTATATTAGGGGTGAGCCGGAAAAAAAAAAGAGAAACTTCTGATTATAGAGGTGAACAATAAAAAACTAATTTATATAACAAATTTTGTTCTCCTTCTCCTATCAAGAAGCCGACTGAAATAAAAATAAGCACAGCCAATAAGCAGTCTCCAATTTTTCACTGACAAATTATAAAGTTGGAATTGACATGTCATCATTCCCAGAGGAGTCACGGTGATTGTCACAGTGACTGAATACATTTTCAGGAATGTAAGAGTTGCTGAATCTTCTGAGACCACCTCTTCTTCGTTACAGGTACCCTGACATTTTTTAGTGGACTGAGAGATAAAGGCAATCTAAATCTGCCAATACCAACATACCGTATTCCTTCTTAGAAACTGGACTCTAGGAAGATGAATGTAATGCATTTAAGCAGAGGTTTTGGAATTTAGACAACTTAATGAGAGAAAAGGTGCATGGTATGTCTTCATCCAGATAGTTCTAGATCCGCCACCAACACAAAGAGTTCAGGGAACAAAGGTGACTGCCAGGAGGTGATTATTGGTTTTTGTTTTTAATGCACTGAATGTTGCAACTGAGATACCAAGGCTCTGGTCTGACAGTTCACATGGAAAGCGGAAGCAGAGATGCTGATTATATTTTATGACCTAGTAGCCATTAAAAGATTATTGTTAATGACTTTTTAAAAATATACTGAAAAACACAAGAGTTCATTATTATTGTCACATTTTCCACGAAGAAAAGACATATTAGAATATGTATACATTGATAATGCCACTAACTTAAAAAAAAAAGACTACATACTCAAAAAGTTCGAATAAAAAAATACAAATGAAAAAGTTACTGAGTCCTTATAATTCAAACTTTAGAAATTTTAGGAAGCATTTAATGAGATATTTGATACAGATATATTTAAATGAGGGTAATAATGGTGACTGACTTTTAACTTGTTAAATAAATATGAAGGCCATTCTCTGCTTTCAAAAGAATATTATAAATTTAATTGGGAAAATAAAGAAATGCAATTCCATCTTTAGCAAGGAAACACGTTTATAAGTTTTTTTAAGATTACCAGATAAGGTAATTAGTTCTCTATTAATTCAAACATATACATTAGCTAAAAATAATCAGTACCTCAGCAAGAAGAAAATAGTTCTGCATTTCAACGTACTTTCTGCTCTAGAAGAGGACAGACATCTCACCACCAACCTGACTGGGTGGGGAGAGTTAGCTCCTTGTCAGGTAGTGTATCCTGGCGCTCCCCGATTTTCAGAATAAAAATATACTCTAAACTTTCAAAACTGCCATACGGCTGTTTAAAAAAATGTCACCCAATTCGAGCAAGAAAAACAAAAACGTATAATAGACATTATTTCAAAGCAATGACTCGCAATTAACGAGCATTCTAAGTGATTACGAAAAGCGGAAGTGATTAGTTTATTCCAACTACTAAATGCTTGGCTACCGAGTCTGTTTATTACTCAGAATCTAACAAAACCAGAGACGGACCACAGAGCAGCACGTGCCGTAAAAATTGCAGGAAGATGCCGTGATAGATCTTAAAAGTTTCTTCGGAGACACTACAGCGTTAAATGGCAAACCGAGTCTTTCCATTCTAAATTCCTCTAACCCCAAGCCTAAATAGAGTCAGGCCAAATTAAATGTTTTGGAAACGGCCGCTTTGACCCCTCCTCCAAGAATGATGCCAAGGAGGACTCCCAGAACTGAGCTCTGAAAACAAACGCCGGCAGGGGAAGTTTTCCTGCAAGGAACGAAAGTATTAGAAAACATAGAGTATATTAGTGAAATAAAGAGCTAGACAAGCACGCGAGCAATGATTCACGACAGACGACACTGTATTAAAAAATTCTCAGGTCTTTAAACCCGAATTCTCACTCAATGTCCCCTCCCGGCCATGGTCAGGAGACAGCATCGCTTGCAAATCCGAAATTGCTGAAGCGACACTTAAAGCCAAACCCAAACCAGCTCGAATAT
>NW_011889151.1:433007-438400 GCF_000151845.1 Pteropus vampyrus
AAAAGCGGAAGTGATTAGTTTATTCCAACTACTAAATGCTTGGCTACCGAGTCTGTTTATTACTCAGAATCTAACAAAACCAGAGACGGACCACAGAGCAGCACGTGCCGTAAAAATTGCAGGAAGATGCCGTGATAGATCTTAAAAGTTTCTTCGGAGACACTACAGCGTTAAATGGCAAACCGAGTCTTTCCATTCTAAATTCCTCTAACCCCAAGCCTAAATAGAGTCAGGCCAAATTAAATGTTTTGGAAACGGCCGCTTTGACCCCTCCTCCAAGAATGATGCCAAGGAGGACTCCCAGAACTGAGCTCTGAAAACAAACGCCGGCAGGGGAAGTTTTCCTGCAAGGAACGAAAGTATTAGAAAACATAGAGTATATTAGTGAAATAAAGAGCTAGACAAGCACGCGAGCAATGATTCACGACAGACGACACTGTATTAAAAAATTCTCAGGTCTTTAAACCCGAATTCTCACTCAATGTCCCCTCCCGGCCATGGTCAGGAGACAGCATCGCTTGCAAATCCGAAATTGCTGAAGCGACACTTAAAGCCAAACCCAAACCAGCTCGAATATGTTATTCGCAAAGTTAGAAGCAGATCTAACTTTTCGGTTTTGGAAGGCCTGCACAGAGGAACCACCATTAAGTCCCAACTATTTTCACAAAGTGTCAGAGTCTAGAAACAGACTCGAGAATTCCTTTTCTCAAGTAACATTTCTTTTACCATCACAGAAAGGCAGGGGGGCCTGGGAGAATGTTACACAGTTCAAGTTAATTCAGCTTTTATAGAAAATTCTTTCAACAATATTATTCTGAGCTTATCTTTCACGGCTTACTTTTTCTTTATTAAGTAAAAAATAAATAAATCAGAGTGGCATCTTAAGAGCCAATGAAATGAGGGTATAAGCCAGTGACTGTGCCAAGCACTGGCAAACGGTAAGCCAAAGCGAACAAGGTCCCTTCTCTGTCAGGCGCTTCTTTACCTCGAGAAAGAAATGGCACGCACACGCATAGCAACGAGCCTGTAAGCGGGGACGCAGAACGTGCGTGGCGCTGTTCGAGCACACGGGATGGCGACCTAACGTGACTGAGAAGACCCGATGAGGTCCCGCAGTGAGGAAATGACCCCCTGAACCCAGACAGGATGAGAGCGAGAGGCAGCGAAAAACAGCCAAAAGCGGCCAGGGGCAAGCTGGGGACGTAAACAGGGACTTGGCCCTCGGGCGTCTCCATCCTACCCCTGGTTCGATAGGACACCAACTGGGCGTTCTAAGCAAAGGAGCATCATTAAACTTGTGTCTTAAGAAACAAGGCTCTGGCTCACTGGAGAATGATTCGATGAGCATGAGGATATGCACGAGACGACCAACTAGAACTGTTAGGGTGCAAGCTAGGAAATGACGGGCCAAGCCAGGGGGGTGAACGCAGAGAAATCGGACACAAAAATAAGCGGGACTGGATGGCGAATGGGGTAAAGGTGTGAGGAACACACAGACATGCAGGATGAGATCCAGCGTCCAGCATGGATCACTGGATGCATGGGGGTGACAGTCACTAAAGTGACAAATGCTAATGGAGGCCCGGACTTGAGGGGAAACGATCATACATCCCTAAAACATGTTTGAAGTGTTCTTGGGCGCACACACAGAGACGCCAAGCAGGTAGTTCAATCTACAAAGTCAGACCCATGTCATTAAACTTGAATCATAAAGGTACGGGGACCAACCCCCCCCCCTTACCCACGGCGGTGCGTTCTAACCCCGAAACCTTGTATGTACAGAACCCCATATATATATATATATATATATACGATGTTTTTTCCTAGACTTACATACCTAACAATAAAGTTTAATTTGCAAATTAGGCAATTTCAGGAAGAAGATTCATCCTCACCACAGATCTTAGCAACCTCAGCCTACAATGTTTTTTCTTTCCTTATTAAGTCCAGAACTTTCACCTTTTCGCTTAAAGTACTTTACGGTTTCTCTTTGGGCTACCTGAATGACTCTTGTGTTTTGGGGCCATTCGTTATTAAGTCACATAAGGGTGACGTGAACACAAGCGCTGTGACATCGTGACAGTCGATCTGATAAACAGATGGCTACCGAGTGACTGACAGGTGGAGACGCAGGACAGAGGGGTGATTCACGTCCCAGCAGAGATGGAGCCGGATGGCACGAGCCTTCATCGCAATACTCAGAAAGGCGCGCATTTTGAAACTTATGCATCGTGTATTTCTGGGATTTTTTCATTTAATGTTTTTAGACAGTTGACCGCGGGTGACTAAAACCGTGGCACGTGAAGCCACGCATACGTGAGGACACCTAAAGAACTGAGAGATAATGACCCAAGGACCCAGCCTTAGAAACTCCGATACATAAAATAAAGCCTGGGTAGTGAGAATGAGTCTGCAAACAAGGATAAGAACCAGACAAAAAGATCCAAGGAAACGAGAGTAAAGACTCTCAGAGCCGGAAATGTGAGGCGAGAAAGCCATCGGTCACGGTGAACGCTATGACATGGCAGACGAGGTGTGCAGACGGTCCATGGGACGTGGCGATGAGGTCACTGATAACTCCAATAACGTTATTTCAAAAAAGTTACTAAGAGGCAGAATCAAGACCGGAGTGGGTCGAGACGCGAGTGGCCTTGGAAGAAATGGGGACCACCGGGCAGTGTTTAAGTCTGGGAACACGGGGGAGACGTGACGCCATGGCTACAGTTAGATATCACTTTTAACATGTTCGGGTGCATAGAAGGAGGATCTAGTTGAAAGGGCGAAGTTAAATATGAAAAGAAAGAAGGAATAAAAAAATCCTAAGATTTCTGAGAAAGTAGAGGGAACGTGACTTAGAGCATGGGTGGAAAGGCTGGGTGCCGAGAAGGTGAGGTTTATGTTTGGTGTCGGGAGAGTGCAGTCTCTTCTGTAAAGTAGGAAGCGAGGTATCTGTCGAGACAGCTGCATGTTACTAGATGTGAGTGAACTCTAATGCAATGAAACTAGAATGAGAATGACTTTATATAACAGCAACACTGTTACGTTTATCACAGGACCTGGCAGGTAGGGATGCTTTATATATACGTTAGCCCATGTGATCCTCGGAACAACCCCGTGAGGTATGCTTATTCTTATTAGCTCCTTCGCAGATGGAGAAACCGAGGCACACAGAGGTCAAACAGCCCGAGGAGAGTGGCAGCACCGAGTATTCAAAAGCAAACAGTGACTCTAGGGCCAGCGCTCAGTCAGTGAGCCACCCCACCTCCTGGCAGACTGTGACTACAGACTGATGGTTTCTTGGGATGCTTAAGATCCTAAATCCGGGTCTGCTAGAATGAGAGTTTCATGGACCCCAAATTATCAAATAATAAAAATCTACTTATTTATGGCTAAGAAGACGAGGCACTAAGACTTCAGATAAATTGACCTCTGTAATCGCTAGTTAACACTAGTGAGAAAGGATCGCAAAGATTTGGGTTTTCTTTTTTCTTTTTTCAATCTTTGCTTATTTTCAGGACTTTGACTGTCCAACATCACGAAAGTGGCAATGCAACTGCCCTATTTATGTGGGGATCTTCCTTACGAGATTTGGGCATCTCGAAGTCTGCCTACGCCCTCACTGAAATATCTGCTCAGGGCCTACTAGGTGACAGCCACCATGCCAGGTGCTAAAAAACAACAGAAACAAGACAGACGTGACCCCAGGTCTCAAGAAATCAGGCAGTAAATGAACAACATATGCTTTTACATTTAAAAAGACTCCAGGAAGGAATCACTCTAATAGAGAGTGAAAGTCAAGTCGCAGACCTAGATGTTTAAACGCGCTGACCGGGGACAGCCTTCCTAAAAGGGGCATTTCGGTCACTGGGAATTCCCCGAGGCAGGGGGAAGTCGAACGATTTAGAGACTAAATGAAACGAGCCCAGGGCCGGCTGGAGAGCACGCCTAAGGGCGAAGCTGGAGGAAAAGGCGGAGCTGGTCACTAGGGCCTCGTAGACCACGACACGGCATTTGGATTTTATTGTTTTTACAAAGGAATGGGATTGACTGTTAAGCAGGAAACACATATGATTTTGTTTTATGCCTTAACATTAATAACAAATCATATTCTGTGAAGAACACAGAGTCAAGAGATGCAGCAGAACCAATAGGACTATTGCAGTAGTGCAGGCTAGAGATGGCGGCGTGTCGGAGCAGAGGCTGGTAGGTGGGCAGAGGGGGCAGTGGGCTGGTTTCAGACTTAGGAGGTGAGGCTGGTCTTTGAAAAAGGAGCTAGGAAAATTGAAGAGAGAAAGGATGATCTGATCAACAAATGGTGTTAGACCAAGTGGACACACACACACACACACACACACACACACACACAAACAGACCTTTCGAAAAAGCTAACTCAAAATGGATCAGAGACCTAAATGTAAAAGTCAAAACTATAAAACGTCCAGAAGATATCACAGGAGAAAATCTCGGTGAGCATGAGTTTGGCGATGGGTTTTCACATCTGACACCAAAAGCGTGATCTGTGAAAGGAAAAACTGATGAAGCGGACCCTCGTTAAAATGTAAAACTTCTGCTCTGCAAGAGACACTGTTAGAGAATAGAAAGATAAATATCTGCAAACTCTTACCTGGTTAAAAAACAAAACAAACAAAAAACTGGTATCCAAAGTATACAAAGAACTCTTAAAAAATAAAATCGAAACTGATTTTAAAAACGGGCAAAAGATCTGAACAGACACCTCGCCGAAGATGATTTAGATGAAATGCAAGCATATGAAAAGATGCTTAATTCTCTTACGTCAGTAGGGAATTGCGAATTAGAACAATGAGATACCACCACGCACCTGCCGGAGTGGCTACCGTCCAAATCGCTGGCACCCCCAAGTACCGGTGAGGACGCGCAGTGACGGCAAGTCGCGCTTACCGCTGGTGACGACGTAAAACGGGACCGCCCTCTGGAAGACCGTCTGGCAGGTCCCTGCGAAGCTAGGCACAGGCTTCCCACCAGCTCTCACGACGGCACCAAGGATTTTTTCCCAAGGAGGTGAAAACGTATGTCCACAAACAAACCGACAGCAGTTTGGTTCCTGAGTGCCAAAGATGAGAAGCAACCAAGGTGTGCTTCGAAGTCGAATGGATAAACTGTGGTAGATCTATACAGTGATAAAAAGAAATCTGCTATCAAGCCACGAAAAGACGAGGAGGAACTCCACCTGCACATTGCTGAGTGAAAGGAGCCAGTGGCAAAGGCTCCACGGTGTGTGATTCCAACTACGTGACATTCTGGGGAAGCCAAACGAGAGACAGAAAACAGATGCGTGGTGGCCGGGGACGGGGGTGCTGAGGGGTGAACGGGGAGCACGAAGGGGTTTTGAGGGCAGTGGAACTTTTCTGTAA
>NW_011889151.1:438870-450383 GCF_000151845.1 Pteropus vampyrus
GTAGGGAATTGCGAATTAGAACAATGAGATACCACCACGCACCTGCCGGAGTGGCTACCGTCCAAATCGCTGGCACCCCCAAGTACCGGTGAGGACGCGCAGCAACGGCAAGTCGCCCTTACCGCTGGTGACGAGGTAAAACGGGACCGCCCTCTGGAAGACCGTCTGGCAGGTCCCTGCGAAGCTAGGCACAGGCTTCCCACCAGCTCCCACGACGGCACCAAGGATTTTTCCCAAGGAGGTGAAAACGTATGTCCACAAATAAACCGACAGCAGTTTGGTTCCTGAGTGTCAAAGATGAGAAGCAACCAAGACGTGCTTCGAAGTCGAATGGATAAACTGTGGTAGATCTATACAGTGATAAAAAGAAATCTGCTACCAAGCCACAAAAAGACGAGGAGGAACCCCACCTGCACATTGCTGAGTGAAAGGAGCCAGCGGCAAAGGCTCCACGGTGTGTGTTTCCAACTACGTGACATTCTGGGAAAGCCAAACGAGTGACAGAAAACAGATGCGTGGTGGCCGGGGACGGGGGTGCTGAGGGGTGAACGGGGAGCACGAAGGGGTTTTGAGGGCAGTGGAACTTTTCTGTAATAGCATAACGATGGCTACCTGGCATTATGCGTTTAGCGAAACCCAGAGAACCATGACATCGAGAGTGAACTCTAACGACAACTGGTTGAACTGTAACACGGAGTAAACTAACGCCAGATGCTAGTCAGGGAGACAAAAGAGAGATGCGCGTGGAAACTCTCCGTACTGTCTGCTCAATTTTTCTGTAAACCTAAAACTGCTGAGAAAATAAAATCTAAAAACCAGACAACGGGACTAGCGGATAACGAAGAGATTGTTCATGGCAAGTGAAGAAGAGACAGCTCTCTTGGACCTGAGTCATAAACTGAGATGACGAAGACCAAGAGGAAAATAGTTCAGGGCTGGTTAGGTTCCGTTTTAAAAAAAATGATCCAAGGGGATATCAAGACTGGAACGTGAAGAGGTGGCCGGGAGGGAGATAAAAATTGAGAGAGTGTTAACGAAAGAAAAGCATTAAGCCGAGGACAAGAATAAAAGATCATTAAGTGTGAAGGGGGGGGAAAAGCTCAAGGACTGAGCACTGAACATTCTGTAACTGGATGGAATGGCTACTACCATCCAGAAGAGTAAGACCAGAAACAGCAACTGAGGACAAGGGCTGTGAGGAAAACCAGCAGTCCAGACAGAGGCGTCTCGGAGGCAGGGCTGTCCTTTCCTTAAGATGATACAAAACAGCATAATTAGATGCTGATGAGAATGACCCAGTAGAGAGGGAGATCTGCTCATAAAGAGAGAAAATACTAAAGCCACCGAGTCCTTGACAAGATACAAGAGAGAGATCAAGGCTCCAGAGGACAATGAAAAAAAGATCTTTGAATAGAAGGGTACAGAGGCAGAAGCATTTAGTATTGAAAATATTAATTGCCAATGCTTGGCAGACACAGTGACAGTTAGTAGGTAGATGCTCAAGAGGATTCAGTGAATCCAATTAAATAACTAGAATGTTTTAGAAGGCTCCCACTAAAGTAGCATCACTTGTAACTGTTAAGACTCAAACCAAACTGAAGGCAAATTCAATATTTAAAACTGCATACTGACTTCTAGTTTCCAGTCCAACAAGTTGTCACTCCCATGCATACAATAATAAAAAAAGCTAAACTAAATTCAACAACTCTTCTTAAACCCATCAGAGAACCGAGGTCACAGGATAAACTGTCACCCCAAAAACTGAAGAACCAGGCAAATGCAGAACACCACACGTTACCAGAAGCAAAAAGCACCACTGGAGCTGGCAACGAGTAGAAGAACTTAAAAGGAAGTTACAACAAATGGGACCGCATTGAACTAAAAAGTGTTTTCACGGCAAAGGAAACCATCCACAAAACGAAGACAACCTACCGAATGAGAGAAGAAATTCACTAGCATTACATCTGATTAGGTGTTAATATCCAGAATATTTAAGGAAGTCATCAACTCAAGACCAAAAAAAAAAAAAAAAAATCCAATTAAAATACGGGCAGAGGCCCTGAACAGCCATTTCTCCAAAGAGAACATACGAACGGCCAACAGACATGTGAAGAGATGCTCAACATCACTAATCATCAGGGAAATGCAAATTAAAACCACAATAAGATATCACTCACACCTATCAGAATGGCCATCATCAATAAATCAACAAACAGCAAGTGCTGGCGAGGACGTGGAGAAAAGGGACCCTCGTGCACTGTTGGTGGGAGTGTGAATTGTGCAGCCACTATGAAAAACAGGAGGAGTTTCTTAAAGAAATTAAAACTAGAACTACAACATGACTCAGCAATTCTACTTTTGAATATTTACCTGAAGAAACCCAAAACGCTAATTCAAAAAGACATATGCATCTCTGTTCATTGCAGCATTATCTACCACAGCCAAGATATAGCATCCGTTGATAGGCAAGTGGATAAAGAAATGGCATATATACAATGGAATATTACTCAGCCATAAAAAAAGAATGAAGTCTCACTATTTGCAACAACATGAAAGGATCTAAAGGGTATTACACTAAGTGAAATAAGTCAGACTGAGAAAGACAAAAACCATATGGTTTCACTTATATGTGGAATCTAAAACAAAAAACAAAATAAATACACTAAAAACAGAAACAAACACAGAGAACAAATTGATGGCCGTCAGATGGGAAGGAGTTCGGGGGGCTGGGTGATAAAGGTGGAGAAATTAAGAAGTACAAGCTGGTAGCTACAAAACAGTCCCGAGGATGTAAAGCATAGGAAATGCAGTCAATAATACTGCAACAACTATGTGTGGTGTCAGGTGGATACTGGACTTGCTAGGGAATCACTTCAAAAGCTATATAAATGTCTAACCATTGTCATACGCCTGAAACCAGTATCTTATTGCATGTCGACTGTGATCGACAATAAGTTAAAAAAAAAAAAAGAAATAAAAATTTAAAGGGGACTGATTAACTGCTAGAAATTCAGAGTGCATAACCTTGAGATTAAAAGCTCCGAGGAAACCAAGCTTACAGGGCCTCCTAAACTTCCGTGACTTTTACCTCCAGAAGCACCGTCAGGTTCTCAGGGGGAACAACAGAGAAAGATCCCCTCTGACTCTGGAAGCAGGAAAAGGGAAAGTGATCATTTTGAAATGTGCCCAGGACAAAGGACTGCCCTCAAGGAAAACTGTTTCCCCAGATGCTAACCAACATGGATCAGACCAACCCGAGAAAGGGAGATATCCAGATCAGGCCCTGTCTCCCCCTCCTGCCCCGTGGAGGGTTGACAGGGCACCTGAGAAGGTGAAAGCCCATAGCACAGTCCACCAAGAGACCGAGACCTAATGACAGAGTCACAAACACTCCCCCCTCCCTCCACACCTTACCACACCAACAGGGAATTACAGCCAAAGAATAGCAAGGCTCAGACCCCACTTATGAAGGAGTCTCTGAGAAATCCCAAAGATAACAGAGTAGGCCAAAAAAACAGAAAGACACTAGAAAAAATTTTAGCTTTTAACACATACAGCTACAGCAAACAGTACACAGAATCGCTTCTGGCCAGATCAACATAAAACCTCACATATAGACCTATCGGCCTAAGTTCCGTTCACCTAACATAGCATGTCAGCATTTAGCAAAAACTTACAAGGCATGCTAAAAAGCAAAAAATACATAATCAGAACCAAATTCAGATAGAGCAGAAATTTTAGAATTATTAGACCACCAATTTCAAATAACGACTTATGTGCTAAAAGCTCTAATGGGAAAAGCGGATGACATGTAAGAACAAACGGGAAATGTAAGCATATCCATAAAAACTCGTAAGAAAGAATCAAAAGGAAATGCTACAGGTCAGAAACAGAGTAACAGAAATGAAGAATGTATTTCATGGTTTCACAGGTAGACTGAACACCGCCTAAGAAAGAATCTGTGAGCCAGAAGATATGTCGACAGATACTTCCCAAACTGAAAAATGAGGGGAAAAAAGAGGAGTAGAAGATCCAAAACCTGTGGGACAATTTTAAAAGATGTAACATATGCATGCAGGAACACCAGAAGAGAGAAATAACAGAATATTTAAGAAATAATTACTGAGAATTCCCCAAAACTACAGACACCAAACTACAGATCCAGGAATCCCAGAGAACACGAAACAGAATAAATACCAAAATATTTGCACTTAGGTTTATCATGTTCAAACCGTAGAAAATCAAAGACAAAGAAAAAAATCTTGAAAAAAGTCAGAAGTAGGAGTAGGAAAGGGAAAACCTGACCTACAGAGGAATAAGGACAATAATTACATCGGACATTTCTTCAAAAGCCATGCAAGAACGAAGAGAGTGAAATATTTAAAGCACTGAAAGAAAAACTAGCCATCTAGAATCTTGTCCCCAGCAAAATTATCCTTCGAAAGTGAAAGATTAAAAAAAAAAAAAAAAAATTCTCAAAAACTGAGGGAATTTGCCATAGCACACCTGCCTGGAAAGCAATGCTAAAATAAGTTCTCCTAAGAAAAGGTCTACAGAAGTTCCTTCTGAAAGAGCATCAGAAAAAAAAATAAAGGAAGGGAAAACAAAAACTTTGAATTTTAAAATTCTACACTGATCTAACACAGCTTGTTCAAAATGCCCACAACAATGTATTGGATGATGGCAGCTTATGAAAGAGGTCACAATGTCACCAGAGAGGGAGGCTGGGGGTGAGAATGCTGTTTTAAGGTACCTGCACAACCCACAGAGTAGTGTCGTGTTATTTGAAGGTGGACTCATTGCAAATGTGAATTGCGAACTCTAGAGCAACAACTAAAAAAATATTTTAGAAGTAAAATTGATATGCTAAAAAGAGGAAATGGAATCCCATAAACTACTCAATATCAGAGAAGACAGTAAAAAAGTGGAAGGCGAAATAAATTTTTAAAGTACAAGAGCAACGAACAGAAAAGTTACAAGATATATATTAATCCGACTATAGCCATAATCCCTTTAAATGTAAATAGATGAAATAAATCAAAAAATAGAGACGATTAAAATAGGTAAAAAAACAAGACAACTATATGTTGTCTATAAGAAACCCATTTTAAATATAAATATACAGGTAGTTTAAAAGTAAAAGGATGGAGAAAGATACACCATGATAACACTAATCAAAAGAAAGCTAGGAGAGCTACATTAATTTCAGGAAAAGCAGACTTTGGAACAAGGGAAAGATATCAGATAAAGAGATGCACTACGTAATGATGAAGGGATCAATTCTCCACAAAAACATAACAATCCTTAACACGTATTTGCCTAACAACAGAGCGTCAAAAGCCGATGAAGTTGATGAGTTGATGAATCCGCTATCCCACTCAAAGACTTTCACACTGCTGCATCGGTGGCTGATGACAGAGCCACCAGGTAGGAAATCATCAAGGACATTCCTGAACTGCGCAACACTATCAATCACCTGGATCTAACTGACATCTGAACAATATTTCATCCACTAATGCTAAACGCACCTCAAGCTCTCACAGGATACTGAACAAGATTAAGAGCCGTAAAACACATAACAAAAAATTTAAAAGAATAGAAATCATGCTAAGTATGCTCTCAGACCACAATAGAATTAAACTAAAAATCAATAAGTTACCAAATATTTACAGATAGATGGAAGACCCCAAAATACTTGGAGATTAAACAATACACTTCTAAAAAGCATATTCTAGGGAAAAAAAGTTTCAAGAAGTTTTTTAAATTTTCAAACTAAAAGAAAATGAAAATAAAACTTATCAAAATTCTGGGATGCAGTAAAAACAGCGCTTAGGAAGAAGAGTGTAAGGCAAGCAGAAGAAAAGAAGTAAGAATTAGAGCAGAAATCAGTGAAACTGAAAACAGTAAAATAGAGAAAATCAACAAAACCAAAAGCTCGCTATTGATTGTATCAACAAAATTGAGAAATCTCTAGCCAGTCCAACAGATAAAAAGAAACAAGAAGCAAATAACATAATCACAAGAGGGGCCATCGCGACGGATCCTGTGGACATTAAAAGGATAATGAGGAATATTATCAACTATCCCCACAAATTTAATATCTTAGATGAAATAGAACAATTCTGTAAAGGATACAATCTACCAAAACCCACACAAGAAACAAACTGAATAGGCTTATAGCTAGTCAAGAAATCGAATCAATAATGACCTTCTCAAATGGAAGGCACAAAGACCAAAGTTTCACCAAATATTTCGTGAAATTATGAATTCTACCAATATTTAGTAAATTCTATCAAATATTTAATGTAATAATATTAATTCTCTACAATCTCTTTCAGAAAATGGAAACACAGGGAATAATTCTTACCTCATTCAGAGGCCAGCCTAGTATCAAAATCTGACAAAGACATTACGAGAAGAAAAGTTAAAGACCAATATCTCTCAAAATATTTTATATAAAAATCCTTGACAAAATATTAACAAATCAAATCCAATAATATGTAAAAGGATTATGTACCATGACCGAGTTCGATTTATTCCATACATGCAAGGCTAATTCGATATTCAAAAATCAACTCATGTAATCCATCGCAACAGGCCAAAGAAGAAAAACATCATATTGATCATATCGACAGACCAGAAAAAGCATCTGACAAAAGCCGACATCAATTCACGATTTAAAAAAATAAAAAGACTGAGAAAACTACAATCAAAGGGGAACTTCCTCAAGAGGATAAAGAGTATTTGACTTGCAAATCCCTAAAAAGCAAGGAAACATTCTTACAACTCACAAGCAACTATAGCATGGCTGCAAGATACGGGTGACATCAGCTGGTTTCCTACATACCAGCAAGGAACAATTGGACTTTGGAATTTAAAACATACCATCTACATTAGCACCAAAAAATTTATCTAATAAAATACGTACAAGATATATAGGAGGAAAATATTGTGAAATGCTGATTAAAAAAAAAAGATCTAAATAAATGGAGAGATATTCCGTGTTCATAGACAGATGAAATATTGTTCAGTGTCAGTTCTTCCCAAGCTGATCTTTAGATCCAAGGCAACCCCAATCAAACCCCCAGCAAAGCACTCTGTGGATACAGATGAAATGATTCTGAGTCTATACGAAAAGGCAAAAGACCCGGAATAGCCAGCACAATACTGACGAACAAAGTCAGAGGGCTGACACCACCCAACTTCAAGATTTACCAAAAAGCTAGCGTTCAAGACAGTGTGGTATCTTCAAAAGTGCGAGGCCAATGGAATGGAATAACAGGCCCAGAAACAGACCCGTCAGGATAGAGTCAAGTGATCTTCGAAAAAGCAGCAAAGAAAATTCAAAAGAGAAAGAACAGTCTTCTCAACAAATGGTGTCAGAACTGCACACGCACACACAATAAATTCACCTTTCAGAGCAGTTAACCCAATATGGATCACAGACCTAGATGTGAAAGTCAAAACAGTAACACTTCCAGAAAAAACACAGGAGAAAATCTAGATGAACTTGGGTTTGGTGACGAGTTTTCAGATACAACACCAAAAGCATGATCCATTAAAGAAAAAACTGATGAAGGAGACGTCGTTAAAATTTAAAACTTATGCTCTGTAAGAGACACTCTTAGGAAAATGAAAAGACGAGCCACAGATCTGCAAAACGCTTATCTGGCAAAAGACTGGTATCCGAAATATACAAAGGACTCTTTGTAAAAGCTCAATGAGAAAATAAACCACCGATCTTAAAAGCTGGCAAAAGAGCCAGACACCTTGCCAAAGATGATGTACAAAAAGACATTGTATATTGCTAAGTGAAAGAGGCCAGCCCGAAGGGTTATATATCCAAGTATTTAACATCTTAGAAAAGGCAAAACGATAGAGACAGAAAAAGATTTGTGGTTGTCAGGGGCGGGGAGCGAGGGATGAGCAGGTGGAGCACAAGGCACATGTAGGTCAGCGAAACTATTCCGTATGACACTATAAAGCAATATGACATTATCTACTTGGCAAAACCCATAGAACTGTATGACATGGAGTGAACCCTCATGTAAACTATGGACTTCGATTAACAATGATGCTATCAGTATCTGTTCATTCATTATAGCACATGCAGCACAGAAAAGCAAGATGTGACTAACAGAGGAAGGTGTGGGAGAGGACACTGGGTATCCGTGGGGGGGGTGGGTGACCTCTCTGTACTTTCTAGTCACTTTCTCGGTAAAACTAGAACTCTTTAAAAAAAATAAAATAAAAAGCCGACTGAGAAACGCACACTAAATACCCGTTTTATCTACTTTAAACACTGAGGTTCTACCTGACACTTTCCTGAGAATATGCCTTCTTTTGGACAAAGATGTTTGGCGTTCACAGCAGTGCAATGGAATTTAGATTTTTACAGATGGTCCTTCAAATGCCTTCACTGTCTATTGATTAGGTGCCCTTGGGCGGATTTTGCGCCCTCTGAGCTTCAGTATCTCCATGTGTAAAATAAAAATGACCTCTCCCACAGGTCAGCTGGATTCATTTACATAAAGCACCTAGCCAGAGGTGCACAGAGTAGGCATGTAAATGTTTGTCCCTTCCTTTCTCCCTCATTTACCTGAAATTCTAACTCAGGTCAAGTCGAATATACCCTACATCTCAAATGTGTGTTTCTCCAACAAAGGTTCTTGTACCCTAAGAGGTACACGACCATTAAATAAACACTTTGTGTCTTTCTGGGGCTCGATTTAAAATTTAGGAGAAAAAAGTTAAATGTTTAACTGGTAATTGAAATGCTGTTCTAACAAAACAACGTGGCTCTGTCTCAAGAGGCAGCGAAAGGCCGCCTTGCATCGCGACCCGGCCACGCCCCAGGCCTGCATGGCCACTTCGTCACCTTCTGCCATTTGGTACAGATCTCACACGGTTCCGCCAACACACTGCCTTTCATTTCTAATTTTAATTATGTTACTAAACACAAGTTCAATTTCTTCTCAATGTCTGTCGTGTGTCAACAGTTTAGCTCTAAGGGGCCCAGTTACCCTTAAATGAGAACAACCTGAAAAAAATGTCATGTTACATTACAAAGTCATTTACTATGAGATTTAGAGTTATCTGAGTCAGAATTAAGCAAATAAAAAATAATTGAAATGGAGACTGTATTTTTGACTATGACTCCTTAAGGTCTTAGCTAGTATCTTGAGTCAATTTTTTTCTTTCCCACTAAACTATGAACATTAGTCTTTGCAGAAACAGTACTAGTCTAATTTTCAGTGGGGAAATTGCATATTATGTAACTTTTTTACTCAAGAGAATCTCAACATGGATAAAATTAAGCACCTTAGAGGATAAAAATGTCAGGATAAACAAAGCGGAAAGAGCATTCGAGCCACACGCAGGATGGGCACCTGCCTCGGCCGTCGGGCTCAGTGTCACCCATTAACACAAATAGTGATAAATAAGCATATTCAGAGCAGCTCTTCAAAGCTTTCAAAGATCTCACAACCATGCCACATGAGCCAGAAAATGGAGGTGCTTCATTTGTAGGGGTAAAAATTGGCTTGGAATAGAACAGCCTCTTAACATTAATGAAAGCTGTTGTATTTGAAGAAAATCAGACTTGCTGTGTTACCCAGAACGAGGATCGACGTGAGAAGGCAGATAACACGCAGGGAAGTACAGGTCTCTGAACTTGCAGTCACGAGACTTGTATGATATTAGAAATATGTGATATTCCTGGCTACTGGTTATCTACAGGGGTCCCAAACCCCCAGGCCGTGGACCAGCACTGCTCCGTGGCCTGTTAGGAACCAGGTTGCACAGCAGGAGGGGAGCGGCCCGCGAGTAAGCGAAGCTCCATCTGTGTCTGCAGCCGCCCCCCAGCGCCAGCATCACCGCCTCAGCTCCGCCTCAGCTCCTCAGGCGTTACATTCTCATAGGATAGGATAGGAGCACCAATCCCTGGGGCCACAAAGGTTGGGGACCGCTGCTCTAGTACATAAAATGAGGATGCTAAACTATTTAGATCAGTTCTAATTTTCAAATTAAAAATGATGTGGAAGCAAATTCTGGACCAACTTCAGAACATTAGAGCATCCTGAACACAGAATCGGCTACGTCACATAATGAGCTGTCTCGCGATTTCACAGCGACAGTGTCGTTTCCTCCCCACGAAGGCGAAAGTGGGGTGGACAGCAAACTGCGCTAAGTAGACGCCGAATGTCCACACGCGGGGCTCTCGTGAAGAGTTACAAGACAGGGTGGAAGATTACTGTTTTCTAGGTCGCCATCTATTGAGTAAATGATAGTAATTTAATTCTAGAAAAAAAAAACTAATCGTTTTTCTAGTTTATCTGTATTGAATACTGTACTTTCCTGTTTCTAGATATACTATGAATATTATGCTAAACCTGACTTTTTAAAAAATAACCGTAACTTTCTTCTCCGATTTTCTATACTAGCCAACAATATTATTTCTTAATCCATAATGTGACAGTTACGGTATAAGTGAATGTGTATAAAACTTGAAATTATCAAACCAAAGTAAAAATTACTCAGCACAGCTACTGTTTTTTAAGTTCTAGGTATCACTTAATAAAAACAGGCATTCACAGCAAAAATGAAGGCGGGCAATAACTTCCCAAGTAAAGTATATTTTAAGAGTGCTCAGAGCCTAAGAAATACTCAATTAAATATGGATCATAAACACTAAGAAAGCAAGGGTCGGAGAGGCCTTGGAATAGAGGAAGTCAAGTACACAAAGGGTCCAGCGTCCACGGATATGATTCTAAGTGTATCCCAAAGTCATACAAAATCAAATCTGTGGTTGATCCATTTCTCTTCTCTGGGAGAGATTTTTAAGAAAAATGATTTTCCTAATTCTACATCTGTCTGAAAATCTAAGGTTATCTGATGTATTCCCTTTATCAACAGATATCGCACGGAACACATTCTAAACATTTCCTCCCTGCGCCATGCCTTACCTCTTGAGAAGAGATCCCTTGATCACAATTCCTGAAAACTCCGATGCACACTTCAAAGGTCCCTAATGTTTTTACTGCAGTTAATTTAATTACCTTAGATGTACATGTCAGTGGAAAAAAACTTTAGAGCATCTATGTGCTTATTTTTGGAAATGCAAATCTTTCACATTTTAGGACTAAATTAAAATGAAGTCTTTTTCATAGGAAACAAAAATACCTGAATAAAAAGCAAGAAATTGCTTAGGATATCTAAGCACTGACATTCTGCTCGACTGTTTCAAGGTAGCAGTCAAATAAGACCTGTCCACAAAGATCTTTACAATAATCTATACGTCACACTGCTTATGTGATTTTTTTAAAACAGAAGCTATTAAAAAAAACCTGTTTCCTCACTAAAGAACACAATTTATTCTAGTTAATCCAATCGATGATGAAACAATAGCATACATTCTTACACCTCAAAGATATAAAGGTAAGCCATTCACATTCTGTAATATTTTTATTTTAAAGCTACCAATGGTGTCGGGAAGAGTCCAGATAGTCAAAATT